>NC_085867.1:55634443-55651943 GCF_034702125.1 Engraulis encrasicolus
AAACTACAGCAAAACATTTAAAGGATGACAAAAAACAAAACAAAACAATAATACAATCAAATTTACCACTCACAGAATAAATTATGTTCACAACAACCAATTGCACTGTTACATTCATTATACTGTGTAAAATGATCTGTGTGTAAAAGTCTCTGGCGCTTCCTGAGGGCCTTGACTTTGTGCTTCTGTCATATGTGTTAGCCTATATTTGCAAGTTTCACATTAAATTACGTTTTTGACTAAGTTCATCGGTGTGAGTTCATCAATTTTATCGAGAAATCATTTCACAGTTACAGCAGCCACTGAAATTCCACTATTGTCTTGTTGCAAACTGCAAAGGTTGAGTGTTCCTTGTATGTTACTACTGAAAGAAGCCAGAATATTGTTGTGTGGATAGCAGAATTCAAAGACACATTCTGTGCAAAATAAGTAGACAATAAAACAGATCAGCTGAAAGAAAAGAGTGCGTAGAAGTGAAGGTTGTGTAGAGAGGTAAATAATTGGCAGCAAAACCTAAGATGGAGCGAGAGAGAGACAGATAGTGGGGGAAACCAAACCCATGAAGTTAGAGGGATAGGGTGTACATATGAAGATATATGTCTACATCACTGTAATAAAGATGAGGTGTGTTAGTGGAACAACGCTGCATGTGTTTTTTCCTTTTTTTTACCCCCCTGTTCACTCTTAGCTCATCTCTCTCTCTCTCTCTCTCCCCCTTCCTCTCTCTCTCTGTACTTCTCCCTCTCTCCGGGGTATCACAAAGCAGTTCATCATAGGTGGGTTTTTCTGCCGGGGCCCTTACAAGCCCCGCTGTCGCTCCGTTCACCCTCCTCCACCCCCCCTCTACACAGCAGCCACTCGACTGCCGCCCCGCTCGGTCCTCCCTGCGCTAGCTAGCTGCCTCCCCGGGCCCCCCCCCGCTGCTGGCCTGATCTATCGCCGCTCTGCTCTGCGGCGGCCAATAAATCATCATAATGCGGCCCGGCGATGATCACGGCAGCCTCACTGCAGAAATGACTGCACCAGAGGAGACGGGACAGAAGAAAAGATGAGAAGAGAGGAGAAGAGAGGCCCAGGAACGGAAAGGAAAGAGGAGAAAGCCTATGAGGAGAGAGAGAGAGAGAGAGAGAGAGGCAGAATGAGAAAGGTAGAAAGAATGAGAGAGCTGGAGAAGAAGAAGAGAAGACAAGAAATGATGGAAAGAGTAAAATTGAAAAATAGTTTGTGTTTGTGTGACCGAATGGAAAAAAGAAAGAGAAGAGAGGAAAAACGAACAGTGCTGTACAAATGACACAGAAATAGGGACACCATAAAGAGAGGAAGAGAGAGTTGTTGTCTGCCATCCAGGAGTGTGGGAGGGTTGCTACAGTGGCAGGTTACTGATGGGATTTGTTCTTCTCAGTGCTGCCCCTGATCGAGGACGGCCTGGCTGGAGGAGGAGAAGGAAGGAGCGAGGGAAGGGCTTGGCTGCAGGAGGAGAGGAAAGGAAGGGTTGTTATTTGGCGGTGGGGGTAGAGGGGGTGGGTGGGTGTAAGGAGGGCACACTCAGGGGTATTACACAAAATACACACTGGCGCTCAGAGGTGGACGAGAGGAGAGAGAGGGGAAAAAAGAGAGGGGGAGAGAAAGAGGGAGAAAAAAAAAACAGTACAAGGGAGGGAGAGAGAGGGAAAGACTGAAGGGGAGGAGGAGGGATACAGCACCCTCTGAGACAAAAAAAGACACTGCTGGGTCACTCTCACCCACAACACTGATTAAAACACAACATGGCTGTGCCTCCTCTGCGACACACCATACTTCAAAAAGAGAAGGAGAGCAGCAAAGGAGAGGAGGAGGAGGGGAAGGAGGGAGATGGAGAGAAGAGAGGAGGCTGGGGAGGAACCCAACCCACCCAGGGGGAATAACCAAACGCAATTAGGCAATGTTCTATATGAATAAACAATTAAAAGCACATTTATATAAATCAGGGGACGTTAGCCTCGTTTTAGCTCCGGTGCTTGGCTGAGTTTAGACTCGGAGATGCCTAATGAAGATAGGGGCTTATCAGGGGCTTGGTGCAAAGCGCTCCTCCTGGGTCCAATGCATCAAACACCAACCAGCAGGTTTAGATTCTATCAGAACATTATTCATCAGAGCTCGGTCAGGGCCGGGAAGGCTGGAGGTTGATTCAGCCCACTTACACGACCATTTTATAGATCTTCAGGGCTGGAGAGATTGCTTTACGGCTGGAAAAATTTGTTGTGGGGGAAAAAAACCCTAGAACATCAGAAGAGGGTCAAAAAAATGCCTACAAGTTAGTCTTAACTTGAACGTTCCAGCACTGTAAGGTGTGTTTTTCTCTCTGTGTCTCCTCATGCAGTCGCAAAGCCAGAAAATCATTTTCTTCCCCTAAGAGGCTAGTTTTTGGAGGTGCAATCTTAAATCAGGCTGCTCCACACTCTAGCAAGAGGTCTTGGGAGGCAAAGGAGCCTGAAGCACGGTGTAACACTATAAGAGATGGGTTAACAACCCAGCTGGCCAAGTGTTGTCCCAATTAACCCCTGGCCTATAGCACACGCACAACACTTCATGACCCCATCTGACCTCTCCACACTTCCAAAGTGGACAGAGGTGGTCTGTCAAAGGAAGTGGATGAGTTTGTGGGGAATGTGTGTGTGTGTGTGTGTGTGTGTGTGTGTGTGGGGGGGGTTTATCTGGGCTATTCCTGAGCTCTACTGTGGATACTGAATGAAATCATTATACGGCTCTGTGTGCTGTTAGACGGATTTTGAAAATGTGGGGCCTGAAGAACCCGTGATGTGGAATCCAGCAGTGCTGCCGTAACGTAACTATCAGGGAGAACAAAACTGGCTGTAGCCTACACTCATCCTGTCATGTGTGTGTGAGTGAAGTCAAGGCTGATCTTGCCGAGATAGCAGCTATAAGGCTGTCAGGTGTGCTAAAGGTGCCACTGAGGCTAGTGCGTCTGGCATGTGTATCACATGAGTGTTGGTGATGGAGGCCCATTTAGCAGCAGCGGTGCTGAGGTTTCACACGGTTTCATCAGTCCATAAGGCTGGGTCTGAGCAGGTGGGCGGACCGACCGCTTCTTCTTGGAGGTGTCGGAGGAACAGGAGGCAGCTCAATGTTGTTGTGGGTTTTTTTTTGTTTTGTTTTGTTTTTGTTTTGGGTTGTTCTTGTTTTTTTTCCCCTCCTCTGTTTTTAGGTTTCGTTTACATGCCTGGTTTGCGGCTTGTTGCACATCCCGGCCCCGCATGCTGGATCTTGCCGGGCCGAGGTGGATTGAATCAGACAGGAGGTGCCATGTTGTGTTAAAAATGAGAGGAGAGCGGCCAAGGCAGATGAGGATGGAGATGGCAAGCTCAAGCAAAGTGATGCAATCGGCTCCCCGGGCCCCCTCTCCACTGAAACACCTTTAGCCGGCACGCCGCTCCCCTCACCTGTCCACTCCAATCAGCCACATACAAAATTTGAATTCCGTTTTACACTCTGCAACAGCCCCCCCACCCCAGTTGTAAACACACACAACCTGGAAAAAAGCTGTAAATGTTATTGGTATTGTAAGAAATATGGGTGAATGCTTCCGCAGCCGAAAACCTGCCAGTTGGTTTGGTGTGATAAATAATTGAAAGAAAATTGATCTGCTGCTTTCAATCATTTTGGTTCATATCCTATCTTGGATATCTGTATTTGGGGGAAAGCTGACTGCCTGAAAAAAAACCTGATTTGTCAATTCATGAAGTGATATTGCATCAACTTCACAGTATTCAGTTTTCTATGTATAAGAAGAGAGTGCAAGACAATACTGCTATTGCACATACAGTATAATATCCAATTTGACACTATTCGCGGTTTAAGACATAGAGCTATATGGCTATATAGAATTATAATTAATAGTGTACTTTTTTGTTATTGGGGTCATATCTAAATATTCTAACTTTACTACAGAATTACAATTCTTACACAATAAGCAAATTATTTTAGGATATTTAATTAAATTTAGGCATACATGACTAAATTGCCATTAAGAACTAATATTACCCTTAAAAACGTAGGTATCACTTATTTAAAAAAAAAACCAGTGAAATCAAGCTTGCAAAGTGAATCTCATGATGCATGTTTCAACACTCAAAGAACAGCTCGATATGTGCCTTATGGGAAATCAACAGGCCTGTACCTAAAATATTCAAACAGGGTTTTGTTTACAATGCTGTCAGGGAAAAATAAATAAAAATGTGTACTTATTCATGCAGTGGTATCAATAATCGGCAGTTGGTGTCGATATTGCTACCACACAATGGTGTGCCTGGCCAGTTAAAAGTCCCAAAGAGCATCTGTGACATCATAATGAGTGCTAAAAATGTTTCACATATCACATATATCGTGCTCCTCAAAATGTTTACAGTAAATGCAGTTTAGCAGAGCAGCCTGATCCTGCATGGGCAGTTCACCAGGCCAGCAGTCACCACGGCGATGAATCAGCCTTTTCTTGGTTGGGGGCAAGGGCCAATTGCTGCACGGGCCTAGCGGGCCCAGGCCCAGGCCCCCAAAAGCCTGACTCCCAAACCTCTGCGCTTTTTGATCTATGTCCTCAGATTATGTTCAAATTGGACTTCTAACTACAGTATTTTCACATTTTCTCAGGACAGAAACCCCCGAACCCCCAACAACAAAGGCCTTCATCGTCGCTAAACCCCAAAAACTTCTGGAACCTTGTGAGTCCATGGAGCAGGGGTGGGGGGCTTTCTTGTCGTCTGGCCCAAGGGCCCATGGAGTCATAATCCGCCCCTGGTAGGGGGAATTATGCTCCATCCTGTCTCTTATCCCCGATCCTCTCATCCAACCACCACAAAACAACACCCCCCACCCCCATCCATTCACCCTCTCCACCCCTCACCCACAAGCCACTCTACTCAAAAGAACGAGGCTAATTCTTTTTTGATGAGGCGTGCTAAATAAATCCTGTTTGCCGCCTTTCTTCCCTGTGTTTGGGGCTGTTGAGCGCACAGACACAGGGAACAGATTTTTTGGGGGGCTGTTGCTCCCTGTCACCCTAAAATGAGGTCTGTCTGCCCTCAAGCAAAACGGCCACACTGCATTGCATACACGCACACGCACAGGCATACTCTCTCTCTCTCTCTCTCTCTCTCTCTCTCTCTCTCTCTCTCGCTCTCTCTCTTTCACACACACACACGCGCACAGAGAACAGAGATACAGTACACTTGAGGAAACACATAGTTGAGAAAAAGGCACAAACAGATCCAGATATACAGAACCCTGTGCAAACGTACCATTGGACTGGTAGGCTGTCTTGACCCACGACAATACCGGCGTCAAAACATAAACACACACACACACACACACACACACACACCACAAATGTGCATGTGCAACCACACACACACACACACACACACACACACACACACACACACACACACACACACACACACACACACACACACACACACACACACACACACACACACACACACACACACACACACACACACACACACACACACACAGCACTAGTAAGCATGCTCTTCCATCTCTGCTGTTGTGTTGGTGGCAGGTCCCGTTATTAATGAGGAGCAGCTGGGCCCTGCACAGGTACACGCACAGCCAGACAAAGCCCAATATATAATCAGCCCTCCATAAAGAATGACCACATGTAAATTAGTGTGTGTGTGTGTGTGTGAGAGAGACAGAGACAGAGAGAGAGAGAGAGAGAGAGAGAGAGAGAGAGAGAGAGAGAGAGAGAGAGAGAGAGAGAGAAAAAGAGAGAGTTTGTGTATGTGTGTGTGTGTGTGTGTGTGTGTGTGTGTGTGTGTGTGTGTGTGTGTGTGTGTGTGTGTGTGTGTGTGTGTGTGTGTGTGTGTGTGTGTGTGTGTGTGTGTGTGTGCGTGTCTGTGTGTGTTCTGCATACACATTACATACAATTGTGGGGCCACTGTGTATGTAGGTTATGTGGTTCTGTGTATGGTCAGTGTTTTTGTGTGTATGTAAAGATCCTTGTTTTTTTTCTTTGTTGTGTTTCCATGTGACACTGTGTGTGTGTGTGTGTTTGTGTGTGTGTATGTGTGTGTGTGTATGCATGAGTAAGTGAGTGCATTTCATCTTTACGGGGCCTTGCAGACAGAAGTGAAAAGAGCGACGTTGTTGGTCATGTGTCAGTGTGGTGACATAAAGGCCTCTAAGCCACTGCAGAGCCGCGACTCCCCCTCTCCAACCATGCTCCAGGTCACAGGTCACCCCTTGAGATGTGCGACCCCTTTGCTGCCATTTCTCCCGTGCACCGATTTCGGCACTTTGCCAAAGGTGACAGCTGGGTAAGGACCAGGCAACTGAGTATATTGTACCTGTGTGTGCGAGACAGAAAAGAGAGAGAGAGAGTTAGAGAGAGAAAGAGAGAGAGAGAGAGAGAGAGAGAGAGAGAGAGAGAGAGAGAGAGAGAGAGAAAGAGAGAGAGAGTGTGTCTGTCTGAGACAGGGTCACATACATATAGAAGGTGGTCTTCAATGGACTACATCAGGTTCTCAACCCCCCCGAGTAGCGAGTAGCTACCCGATGTGAGTTACACATGTCATCTGCAACCGACCGGCGGAAGCAGATTCCGAGGGCATACCGATTGGATTTGAGCAGTTGTAAAAGCTTTGCGTCGCGACGGTGAGATGATTGGATAAATGACAGAGCAGCTCTGCAAGCAATTGGCTCTTGTTGCTGGACAGGTGGGAGATGTGCTAGCACACGCCATATTAAGTACATTCGACATGACATCAACGCAGACATGCACATACAGACAGCAATGCATCCTGGATGAAAATGCTGCATGACGGTTAGATTTCCTATCAAACTTGGTTGTCACACGGGTAGGTTGTCACAGTCATCGTATCTCAGCCACTATAGGGCGTAGATCAAAAGTTTTGACACAGATCTGTTCAGAATTGGGGTCTAAGGTCACCTACGTTGATAGTGGAGGTGAAAACAGCATCACTTTGAAGTGAGACAACTTAAAGTGTTTTTCACATGCAAAACCAACTTTTGAGGACTCCATTGTTTTTCTTATAAGTCATGACACTATAAGTTGATGTCACAATAAATATTGCCATTTGAAAGTGTAAAGGTAAAGCTACAAATTGGTTAGTTTCTTTCGGAGCTAGAGTAATGCATGTGGACACAAGCCTCCAAAATAGCTCAAAATGTCAGTTGGGGTAGGTTGTCACAATTTTTTCGGGGTTGGTTGTCACATGAATTACATTGCAAAGTTGTTAGTACTGGCATTGTTATGACTTTTATTGGGCTATAGTTTGTCCTGTGCACTGTATGTTTGCATGATTGAGGATTGATTGGCTTTGTTTTAACATTTATGAACTTATGGATAACATTTATGGATTAATGATTTTTAATGAATTTCAGTGACATTTTAATGAATTTAATGAAATGAAGTGAAAATGAAATAAACTAATGGCTTTTTAAAATGTAATTGATGATTTTATATACATGGGATTAGTTTAGTGTAGTTCAGTTTCATTGAAAATAATGAAAAATAGGCCGATGTCATTCAAAATATGTCTCCATTTTTCTATTTTCCCCATTACAATAACACAGAGACAACCCCATAGGGTGTGACAACCTACCCCGCTATGGGGTTGGTTGTCACATCTGTGCAAGGTGCCTTTGACAATCCATATCTTTTTAAGAGAAAGGAGTCTTCTGGATCTAAGACTATCCAAATGGACCTGAGACATCAGTCAATAACTATGGACAGAAAGGGTGTCCTTTCCATATACCAATGTAGCAGAAACTGGATTTAAGTAAAAAGTGTGACAACCAACCCCGGTCTCCCCTAACACCCACATCGTGACAAGTTCTCGCTCACGTGCCTTTTGCAACATCGGCGCTCGCAACAAAGTCGTACGGGGCTATTGCCGTAATCTATACAGACAGTTTGCCATTTGTGCCCCCTGTCACGGTGCATAGGCTACACACCACAAGCACGAACGTCCACTTCATGTCCACTTAACGTGCCTGGTATCAGTCCGAAATGGTTAAAATACATGAAAACAGATCATGCCTTGCACAAAAGGGGCGCGGTGTAAGCGCGGCGCATGTCCGGCCCGACTGAACTCGAGTCTATTTTCCTGCGTGGACGTCCGCGTTCAATGAGCGGCTTCGATTGAAAGTGAATAATTAGGTGCGATCGAGATACCGCAACGGCTGCATCCGCATTTAGACAGCAATGCATTCTGGTTCAAAAAGTTGCATGACGGTTAGATTTCCTGTCAAACTTCAAAATTTCGGTGATGTTGCGTCGACGAGGTGACATGTCACATGGTGTCAAACTATCGCGGGATGAATGCGACTGCAGTCAGATCTTGCAACCTCTGCAGTTGCTTATCCCCTTCAATGCTCGCCTGCAGACCGCCTCCGAGGTCACGCGCCCAGAACAACAACTCACTCACATGTGTATATGAGTCTTGTGTCACACCCCTACACAAGTTTGCGCAGGTCCCCACTTCAGCTCCTCCTCACTGCCTGTCCCCCCACTCCTCACACGTGGTGTGTTAGAAGAGCAAACTGGTGCGAGCTCATCGTCTCGTTCATATTTGTGGCCGAGTTTAAATGGGCTGCATTTAATAACACCCACATCGTGACAACAAGTTCTCGCTCATGTGCTTCGACTATGTTGGTCAACAGCAACAAAGTCGTATGGTAGTCGTATGGTCGTACGCTATTGTTTTCTCCACGGAGGCAGGGCATCAGCGAAACGCGAGGGCACAAGCACAGACCGAGGACGGAGTCTGCATATTGGAATGCACCCTATAGCTCAATAGGCCTATGCATGCTATAGGCTTATTCATAGCCATGAAATTCAGAGTTGTGACAACCCAGGTACCCGGAAGTAGATGCCACTTGATTGATCAGTGTATATTGAATCAGTGCCTGGAAGGAGCTTTGTTTCCGTATACTTAACACAGAGCCACTACATAACAAGCCAAAATGAAGGAGAAACAAACTACATTTCTGAGAAAATGTTAACAAATATATGCACTAGCAATGTACTTATTTGTGATTCATTCATTGAAATTTGCAGACAAATCTATGAAATAAGACACACTTTAGAGCAAGAGGTGAGCACCATGAGCAGCTCCGAGCTGCCATTTACACGTTAAAAAAAAGATGAAACAGAGCGGTATATGGGATAAGCTTGACTCTCCTATTAAATGGCTCCGGACCTAGCTTACTCATTGCACACATCCAGTAGGCCTATATCCAATCACTCCAACACTGTACATTTGATTACTGATTGTACATACATTAGACTTCCGAAGATGTAAGCTTAAGTGAGGGTGATTAGTGAGGTTTGCCCAGACCTTGCAAGGAGCTATCAAGTGTTGTCAAGGAAACATGGCACACGATCAGTGGTTCTTAGTTTAGTGTCTGGAGCAGTGTCATTATTGAAGTGGAAAGGTGTTTTAATAAGCTACAGTTGTCCTAGCAGGAAGTAGATTATCCAAGATATTTTGACTCTCAGGAGAGGAGAATCAAGTCTATTTTGAATCATGTCGCAAGCCAATTTTCCGATCCCAAATGCTCATATTTTCACTGGTCGACTGGTTGATATTAACTGGAAAAGTAAAAAACATGTGTGACCAGGTCTACTGTTTTAAAAAGGTTTTTTGTTTGTTTTTAATGCACACACGTACACACTCCCTCCCAGCGGAGGGAGCACTGATACTCATGTCTAGGTTCTCAACAGGAAGTGAGATACTGAGACATCACAGGAAGAGGATAAAATGGATGAGTAGACAGTTTCAAAGCCTCTTTGCACAGAATGTATGGGGAGTCTGCAGCTTAAGGCTGCAGACAAAAAGTTTAGCACAGATTCTGTGGCTTAACTACCCGCCATACAGTGTAACTAGCTTTATCTCATGGCCAGTCTGTAATTGGACTGGCTTAGTCTGCATTCGTTAGCGTTGAGCTAAAGATACATGTGGCACATCACCTGTGCACACGGTTTCGTGTTGAAAAGTAACTCATCACGCCGCTGAGGAATTGATGCACGAGTTGGATGATCAGGAGGTGTGTTTCGTGTTGACCGGGTTTACTCACCGTAACCCCACAGATTCACACGCAGGACTCCATTGTGGCAGAGGCGCAGTGTTAAGGGGTGTTTGTGCCGCTTCTCTCCTCTCCCTTTTTAGTACCTCCAAGCCATTAGTGTTTTAGTTATTGTGTTGGTTTTGTGGCCAAGTCAATTTATATTCTTTTCTTGTATGTCCCTTTTTGTTTTGTGAACTCGAGGCTCTGGCCTAGTCTTGTGCCCACCATCCGCCCTTATCTCACAGCAAGGCCCCACTTGTGTGATCACTGGTAGTAGTTAGTGTGTGTAGAACACATCTGATTTGCTGTGGTTTAATGTGTGTAAGTCACCTTAACTATACTTTGCTTGCTGTGAGGTTGCCATATATGGGTGCCGTGTATTCACTATATACTGAACAAGGTTGAGGGTCACCTGGTTTTGTGTGATAGTAAGGCCTTCTGTGCTATCGGGCCACAGGCGCTGTAGTATTGCGACCTATCCAGCCTCTGACTGTTTTCTTTCCTTTTCTCTATATTGTAAAAATAAAAACAAATTCTATTTTTCTCTACATCACTTGTCTTTGTGGATCCTTTTGAACCTTTGGGGATTTTTTTGGTGAACCAACACCTTCACCATATTACACATGTATTGGCCTTATAATTGACTAAATACTTTATGGAATTATGTTAACTATTTACCTGTGTTTTCCCCTGTTTTTATAATTAGTTCATTCTGTATGCGACACCACCCTCCACTGCAGTAGTCCATTGTGACAGTGCTCTGCCCTACATCTCCACCAGTGTTGCCAAAAAAATCAGCTTAAGTCGCTATTGGCCCGCGGAAAAGTCCCTGGAAGTCGCTAGATGACATCATGACGTTTCGTATGATGTCACCACGTCACGCACGACACGCTGATCCCTAGAAAACGTACTCACAGTACAGCCTTCGTTCACAGTACAAATGGGCAGTGCTAGCTACTGTTTGGAGATCAGAGCTAATCTGCAGCCCAGCTTAACCATGGAAAACACTTCTGATGGCGGAGCAGAGTTACAATTATGTTGAAAAACAATGATTTTGCATTGAAAATGCGGGTCTTAAAAAGTCGCCAGAAGCACCAAAAAGTCGCTAGATGAGGTTTTTAGTCGCTAGGGACGTCAAAAAGTAGCTAAATTGGCAACACTGATTACCACTGGCTCGAACCCACAACCTCCCAATCACAGCAATAATTTGGCATGCAGCACAGGTACGAACCCACTGGGGTAAAGGTCATGGTCGATAGCTGTGTGAGGCTTCAGCAGTGTTGCCAGATTGGGCGGGTGCCCGCCCAATTGGGCTACTTGGGATGAGCGTCTGCAGGTAAAAACGGGGAAAATTTGGCCATTTGGCTCTTTTTTCCCAGACGTTTTGGGCCCATAGAAGTCAATGTAATTTCTTGAATTTGGGCGGAATTTAGCGCATTTTGGCATTTTTTTAGAACCTTTTGGGAGGGATTTGGTCAGACACATCTGGCAACACTGGGCTTCAGGAGGGAGGTTTA
Organism: Engraulis encrasicolus; assembly: GCF_034702125.1. Lineage (NCBI taxonomy): Eukaryota > Metazoa > Chordata > Actinopteri > Clupeiformes > Engraulidae > Engraulis > Engraulis encrasicolus. The sequence continues at coordinate 55,646,068 of NC_085867.1, forward strand.
CTTATGCTTTACCACTGAACTGTATTATGCATTGTTACACATGACCCAATCTCGAATCTGCAACCTCATTCCAAAGTCCAGTGTTTCAGACTGCTGAATGTTGTAGTGCATTACTGCTGAATGTTGACGAGCAGAGTGTTGTAGTGCATTACTTTTTGTTGTAGTAACACAGTAACATACGGATAAAGCATACAAGGAAATCTTTGGTAATGTTTGCTTTGTAATAGGCCTACTTACTACCAGAGCCGCTGACCCCCACTCAACCAATTCTGGGCCCACTCTTTCCTTGGGCCCGAGACAACTGACCCTTTGTCCCCCCTGTGAAATTCCCTGAAATCACTACAAGATCAGTGACAGATAAACATCTTTATAAAATATTGTATATCCTTTTGGCTCGTTGAGACGACTCAACCTCCACTTTCACTTGAGGTAAAACGAGGGAAACACTTGATTGGGCACCCGGTTCAATCCTTAAATGGCAACTTGCGCCTTCATTTGAAAAACCATGCAATTAGTGCATCAGTCAGAGTCCGAGTCCTGTCTCTGATGCAAAAAATCTCTGCTGATGGTCATAAACAAAATTAGAGCGGATAAAAGAATGACGCAGGACTTGCAGGTGGATCAGCTGGAATTCATTGAGGGTATACAGCTGTTCCTGAACCTGCTGATTTTTAGTGTTTTTCTTAAAGTCCGCATTCTCCCACAACACCTCGTAGATGGGAGGGGAAAGACTCATGACTCATGAGCTTGATTTACTCTGTAGATGACCCAAATCATATTTACAGTTATTTTGTAGAGAGTAACTTAAGTAATACAAAAGTAGTGAAATACCTCACATTCAAAATACAGAAATATTGTAATGCAAGATATTACTTTAAAATGAGCGTAGCAAATGAGCAGTGATGCAACACTGTGGGACACCGATGTGCTACCAAGTGATTAAAACCAAAACTTAGAGCCCTACCATGGCTCTAACGGTAGCACACTGATCTGCTACACTGCCGAACCTTCCCCAAAAACTCTCTCTCTCCCCAAAAACGTTTCCTGTCTCTCTCGACTGTCCTGTCACTAATTAAGTCTAAAAGACAAAAAAATGTTAATTAAAAAAAAAAAAAGAAAGAAACGACCACACTTAGAACCAACTCAAAACCACGCTTCAGACTAACTATTTTATTCCTATGAGGCTTTGGGAGAGGCTTACTAAGATTCCAGGCCGAGCCATCCATTACAGCAGGTCAGGACACACATCCATCCATCCGCAGCAGTTTGTCACTCAACTAGAATGACAGCAAAACAATGTGATTCTCAGATTCCTCCATTTTGTGATGGCATTGTGATAAGATACAGAAGATATACAATATACAGTACAGATACAGACAAGATACAAAATTAGTATTCTCCACTCCCACATTCTCCTGTCTAAACTGTAGGGGGTCAAATGCATGGCTGTTTGAGTAAGTTCAGCAACAGCACACATTCAATGGTCTTTGGATGTGAATTGAGGGCATTCAGTAAGTACGTCCGGCAGCCATTCAGTTTTTAGGCTGTACTTTCTAAGGAACTGGTTGTGGTACTTTGCCTATTTGCTGACTCCTGTTGAAGAGGTGTTGTTGCATAGTGTTGAGGTGTTGGCTCCCTTCACTTGTACAGCAATGACTGTAGGTGTATGAGCACACACCTTCAGTAGGCCTATTAATTTACTGTTAAATGCATCTCATGACCCTGCTACAAGACAACGTTTTCCACTGAATCCAATATTTTTGTTTATCGTTTGGGCCTCGCGTCCATAAGGAACCAGCATTTTGAGAGCGGGTTCCAGTGGGAAGATCTGGAATGCCGCCATTCCCGTGCATCTTTTCTACTAGAATGGATTTGTTTACAAATACTTCAAGGCCGCATGGCTTCAACCATTGATATATAGGCTATGTCAGTGACCAGAACAAATACCGGCTTTGCGTGCAACATTCTTTTGATACCCTCACGACGGCATACAGGTATCTGATCAGACAACTGTTTGTGTATAGAGAGAGCGTCATCAGCCCCTGCCTTTCATTTCAACTGCGGCCACAGTGTTCTACTCATTTTACACGGACCTTCCCTGTGCGGGGCACTCTTATTCAAAATTCCTCCAGTCCATGTTTTAATGGGAATGTGTAGCTCTATATGAATGAAATATCATCTTCTCTTTTCTGTTATCACACTCAAACTTAACTGTAACCTGGGCTAGGCTGGTAATCTGGCCTACAGGGCATTTTCCTGGTGGGCCATTAGTCCTCAGGGCTCAATGCTGTTGTTTTTTGTTTCTTTGTTTCTTTCTTTGTCCATTTTTTTTCATTCAGCTGAGATGGAACAGTCCATCTTCAACAGGTGATCAGCTCTATGTCCCCACAGCCCATTGGTCCCACAGCCCAATGGTCTAACAGCTTATTCCTGCTGCTCCATGTTAACACATTTTAAAGAAATTATTCAAATATATGCCCTATGTTCTACAACTCCATGTTACCACATCTCTGAGGAAACTAAGAGAATATGCCTTTTAAACTTAGGGCCTAAATTTTAATAAATTCTTAGAAATGTGTGAACATGGAGCAGCAGGAATATGCTGTGGGACCAATGGGCTGTGGGACCAATGGGCCTAAAAATTAAAGTTAAAGTTAAAAATCTTAGTGATGTGGGACCAATGGGCCGTGGGAACATAGACACGCTCCCCTTCAACAGAGAGTGGACTGAGATATATCGTAGAAAAGCAGGGGGCTGTTTGAGGGGCTGGTCTATACCAAAAATGCCCATTTTTTTCGATCCCAGTCCAGCCCTGACTGTAACCAATTGTCGGCTTCTGTGAGGGAGTGGACACGCGCACATTCACACACAAGCGTCAGTCCTCAGGCATTTGTGTGTCCACTCTGAGTCTTTGCCTCACAGAAACCGTTTATTGACGCAACACTGTTCATATGGTGTACACAAGCCTCTGAACAGCGAATTGTGTGAATTTAGCTCATCACAACCTGCACGGGCGATATGGGAAAAAAAACGATATCACGATATGGATTACTTTATATCATGATAACGATATACATCACGGTATACCACAATTACGTATGTTTTCAGTTATTCTCTTTATTTTCTCTCTATTGTTATGTCGCAAAACATTTCTTTAAAATGTATCTTTTTATTCTTATTTTTACAGTTACATGAACATAGAGTGTATATAGTGACAACATGATATGTAATTTAATGATATTAAATTGTATAAGATTCATAAAATGAGTTTATCACGATATAAACGATATTGGAGAAAGGGCACACTTTTCTATCACCATAACGATATATCGTCATTGCCCAGCTGCAGCACCAGCACAAAGTTTTCCATCAGCCCCAGAGAATTTGAGTAACAAGGACAAACTAATATTTCATTCGTTTTTACGCTATACATGATCATTTTAAAGCATGCACTGTGGGGGGATTTTGGACTGGTCTCGCACGCTAACTGTCAGTGTGAAAAGCAGAATAGAACCTGAATGCTTAGCTCGCTTAGCTGCCAAAATATACTTTTGGGGAAAACATGCTTGCAACTTGGCCTATAGCATAAAGCTCGGTTTTCCAAAGCTTGGGCTTGCTGAATGACACCCCTGTACATGTTTGTGCTCTCTTCACAGTATTGTTTGTTAATGGTGGGGTCTGGTTGAAAGCGTGACTAAATTTGGCAGTGAACATTTAATCCCAGTCCATATAGTGGGTGCCTCCAAAAGTTGCAAAACATTTTTTTTTTTTTAAAGAATTTTGTTGTTGCTATTGCACTTCTTTGACAGAGTTGCAAAAATGTTTTTTTATTCCTCCAAAACTTCATAGCTTAGATTCCCTAGCCTCAGAAATCCCATGCTTTTCACAATTGTTCCAATCTGACAGACAGCATGGAATCTAGGCCTTAATGAGGGCTCCCGATTGTGGGCTCCAATCAGAGAGCAGGAAGGCGTGGAAAGGTGAGGACAGCAGTTTGTTTGAATAGATAGGCCTACAGCTGACATGATTAGCTATGGGCTAGGTATGCCAAATGATAAACATTTTTAATACACAATAAATCACCGCCGTCAATCGTTAACTACACACAGTAGGCAGGTCTACAGACCTTATCTCACTTGTGATTATGTCTGGTAACCAGGCAAAAGATTTCCAGGGTAACAACTGCATTTTACATATGCAACAGACATCCAATAGACATTCTTTTTATTTCTTGTTATCCTTATAATTAACACATGAAGAGTTTATTTGCAAAACGGTGTATCCACCATTTTTGACTTTTGCATTTTATTATTGAAAATGACTGTTCAGAGGACCTATCACCTATGTGTAAATTCTTGTCATTCAAATATTTTGAGAACATACTTTTTCAAAGTATGCATTTTGCAATGCAATACCCAATACAAAAATGTCAATTCCCCAACATTCTACAAAATGGAGATAGACCTACACCGTTTTGCAAATAAACTCTAAACATACAGGTAGTCTTCCCCCAGCTTACCGCCTGCTGTTCAATCCTCTGCACCAAAACCAGGTGGCCACCCTCTTTTTGGACCTGGAAGTTGTTCTTCTGTGATCACCTTGTCAGTTGCATCCTCCTAGTTTGTGATTTCATCATCGATTGATCGTATGTGAATCAATGGATCAGAAAAGCAATCCTATTCATGTGGGAGTTGGCTTTCTGCGACTCTGGGCCCTCCTGTGTCTTCATTCTGGGAGGGAGCCCAAGGTGTGCGTACAGCTTCAAGGCTCATCCTCCACCTACACTCACACCCCGACCCATGCTCCTTTCCCTCTCCCCGCGGCTCATCTGCAACCTGAGCGGCAGCTTACCCAGACACATGCTCCCAATTAGCCAGGGCTCCGCATGGAAATGGCCCATAAATTATCCCCCTTGCTCCAGGATTAGCCGTGGTCAGAGCTTGAATATAAAGGGAGGCAGCAGGCAGGCCTCGGCATAGATGCAGCACAGTAAATCTAGCAGTGTTGCTTCGACACTCTGAGAGTAGAAACAAGTAAAAGAATGTTTAATTCGACTCTGATCAGGCATCAGCATCCATCGCCCCAAAAGGTGAAGTGTGGATGGTGCAATTAGGTGGAGGTCGAGGAGGATGGAAAAAGGTGGAGTAGAATGTTTGTTCAAGAAGATGGACTTTGTGTTGCTGTTTGTTTCATTCTAGCTCTAGGGAGGAAGACTAGCACATGAAAGATTAAGTTCTTAGGGGTGTGTAGATGTTGTGATAATGTACGTAACAGCTCTCATTTGTTTATTAGGTATTTTTATACAATTTCTATACAGCATTTCTTCTTAATATTGGCAACTGTTTTTGTTTGTAATAATGCGTCTAGGAAGCCTTCAGATGCTTCCGAGTCATTTCATGCCAATTGAAAAAGTCACAAAGTATCCTGGAAATATGTATGTGTTCCTTAGACATCCAAGAGAAAGGATTGAAAATAAGTGAAGTTGTATCATTTCCAAGTTACAGACAGTCGTATAGGGAAAGGGTAGTGTTAGTTTTGTTTAGTCCTTGTTTTTACAATGGCCATAGCACAGAGATTAGATGAGGGAACAGATACCAGCACGGTTCTCTGTCAGCCTGAACACACCATTTAATCCATCTCAACAGCCATGTTAATGGGAGCGCAATGAGCAGTACATTCAAAAATAGCTGATTGGACTTGTTAGAATATTTGGACTGCACTGATTGGACAGTTAGAAATATTTTTTTGCTATTTTTCTATACATAAAACACATACTGGTTTTTTTTGCTATTTTTCTATACATAAAACGCATAGGGCCTACTATGTGTGAAAAGTTGCTTTCCAAACCAAGGTTGACAGCAACCATATAGCCTACC
>NC_085867.1:55656943-55706943 GCF_034702125.1 Engraulis encrasicolus
AGTCAAAAGAGGTAAGAACATCAGCTTCAAGGAAATTCTTCTTTTTACATTCTGTTTTAGCAAAATCAGTGATTTTTGGTCAGACTACCTCTCAGAAAACCGTTGGCAAAATGATAAACCTAATCTTTTGGTACTAAATCCGCCACATATTATTTTGTCACTGTCTTCTGGCCAGTTCCCATTTGCCTTCAAACATGCCTCCATGCAGCCGATTATAAAGAAGCCAAACCTCGACCCCTCTTAGCACAATAATTACAGATCAATTTCCAAACTCCCATTCCTGTCCAAAATCTTGGAAAAAGTGGTTGCTAGCCAAGTTAAAGCCTTCCTTTACAGTCAGTATTTGATGAATTTCAATCTGGCTTCCGTACCCTCCACTCCACCCGAAACTGCCCTGTTAAGAATCACAAATGGCATCCAGATGGCTGCAGACAATGGTGATTGCTCCGTTCTTGTGCTCCTTGACCTAAGTGCAGCCTTTGATACAATTGACCACCACATTTTAATCAAGGGGCTGCATGACTGGGCGGCCATCTCAGGGATTGCGCTAGACTGGTTTGCCTCCTATATGTATCTCCTAGGTTTGGTGGAACGATCTACCAGAGGCAGCAAGACTAAGCACATGTTTTGAAGCCTTCAAGAAGCAAGTAAAAACTCTCCTCTTTCGTGACTATCTACTAGACCAGGGTTTCCCAAAGTGGGGTGCGTGCACCCCTGGGGGTGCGCGGCCTGCCATAAGGGGGTGCGTGAGCTGAATAGAGCAATGGCTGATATGTGTGTTTTTATACAGAATTCATGAACATTATGTAGTTTTTAATTGTTTGGTATGCTTGAAGGGTTCATCTGAAGTGTAATTTATAACTCCTAGACTTGTAATAATGGCAGAAATAACGTCAGGGCTATTGGAAATGAGGATTGCCCAAAATGTGCGGCTGTGCAACATTCGCTTAGGGGGTGCACGAACGACATTGAAATGTAAAAGGGGGTGCAGAGGGGGAAGAGTTTGGGAACCGCTGTACTAGACTAATGTCTGAGCTGCCCCAGACCCAGGCCAGACTCTTGATATGTTGTGTATATGTATGTATGTGTGTGTGTGTGTGTGTGTGTGTGTGTGTGTGTGTGTGTGTGTGTGTGTGTGTGTGTGTGTGTGTGTGTGTGTGTGTGTGTGTGTGTGTGTGTGTGTGTGTGTGTGTGTGTGTGTGTGTGTGTGTGTGTGTGTGTGTGTGTGTGTGTGTAACCCTAACCCTTCTTTGCATCTGCACTTGTTGTTCTGTATATTTACTGTGCACTTTGTATCTGCTAGCGATGTTGGCTATGATTACAGTATGTCCTCTTTTGAAAGTCGGTTTGGTTATAAAGCGTCTGCCAAATGCAATATAATGTAATGTAATAGTGTAATAAAATATCTGTCAGACATGTCTCTCTCTCAGTAGCTAGGGGATTATGTCTCCCCATCCTCCCCTCTCTCCTGTGGTGTCCTGCAGCAGTCAGTGTTGGGCCCTCTCTTCTTTAAATTGTGCATGCTGTCTCAAGGCCAACTTTTATGTAATTTTAACACCACCTATCACATGTATGCAGATGTTCTTCAACTCCACTATACTTTTAACCAAAAAGATTTACCCAGCCTCTCAATACTTTTGTAATGCCTGGATGCCATCAAGGTGTGAATGGCAGACAACTGGTTACAGTTAAATAAGGACAAAACAGAAATTTTAGTCTATGACCCAGACACCATCACTTTTCACCATCACACAGCACCTGCACATACTCCGCCTTCCTCTGCCCCAGTCTAAGAAATCTTGGGGTGACCTTTGATGGGTCCCTGTCTTTTGAGCCCCACATAAAACAGCTTACCAGCTTCCTGTTTCTTCCATCTGCATAATATCAGCGAACTGAGACCCATGTAATATTCATAACTGGAAATGCTCCTCCATGCTCTCATCTCATCCCGTATTGACCATTGCATCTCCCTCTTTCCTGCCCTCAAGAAATCAGTCCTCTACCGTCTACAGTCCATTCAAAATGCTGCCGCTAGATTATTCTCCAGAATAAATAGATATAATCAGATAACACCCATCCTTAGCTCCCTCCACTGGTGCCCTGTTAAATATAGGATACAGTTCAAAATTCCCACCATCACTTAAAGATCTTTCCACCGACAGGCCCCTACCTGATAGAATTACTCAACCCTAATCATCATCATGCTTCCTCGGGTCCAACAACCAAAACTCTCTCTCTGTCCTGTGCACCTGCCTCAAAACCTGTGGCGACCGCGCCTTTGTAGCTGTGGCCCCTAGGCTATGGAATGACCTGCCTGATGATCTTAGGTTAGCTCCCTCAGTGGACCACTTCAAAAGGCTTTTAAAGACCCACCTTTTTAGAGAGGCATTTTGTTAATTTTATCCCTTTGGGATTTACTGTACAAACCCTTGATACTGTTCCTGTACTTTACTGAATGGTTTTACTCTTCATTGCTTTTATATGATTTTTTGTAGGCTATGTCTATGTGCCTGTGCTGCAAGTGAGCATTTGTGCTCTGTACTTTATATGCTGTGTGTGCATGCATATGTGTGTTTGTACTGTATACCTTGAACTTACTGTAAAGCATGTTGTAACTGTTTAGTCTGCGAAACATGCTATACAAATAAATCTTTCTCACTTACCCTTACGAAAATCGACCAGGGTAAACCATGATTTCATGTTTTTTTTTAGCATGGTTTGACACGGTTTTTAGTTTGACCTATGGTGTAACTATAACATTAACCATGGTTTCACTCTGAAATCTAACCATGGTTTTACCATGGTTTATAATAATACATTAAATTACACCTAGCTGCCGTTTTTTTATCCAATGCACATATTGGTGACAGTCCTTGGAGCAATGTGGGTTTAGGTGCCTTGCTCAAAGGGACTTCAGTCATGGATGGAGGTGTAGAGGTAAGGATTTGAACGTGCAACTCTGTGATCTTCAGTCCAACTCCCTAACCATTACACTACGGCTGCTAACAAGTTTTCATGTTTTTGGGTGACCATGAAACCCACAATTAACCATGTTTTTTTGATAATAGTTTGTGACTATGGTTAAACCATAGACACAAACCGGGGGGTGCTGTGGTGCAGCGCGCTAAGCCCCCCCACATTTGGGCTTACAGTATATGCCCACAGGGACCCCGGTTCAAGTCCAGCCGGGGTCATTTCCCAGCCCTACCCCATCTCTCTCACACAATTGTTTCCTCTCTCCTCTCATACTGTCCTGTCATAATAAAAGCCAAAAAGCCCAAAAAATACTTTTTAAAAAACATAGACGCAAACCATGCTGAAAAAAACATGAAAACCATGAATAACCATGATCCATGGTTAGTCAGGAATCACGGTTTTCCCAAAATATGGATAAGCATAGTAATGGTTGGTTCAGAGTACTTAGAGAAACCATGGTTACTACAGTAAAACCTACAGTGAAACCATGGTCTGGACCGGAAGTTGTTTTGTTTTTTTTAGTGAGAGGGGGACATTTTCAAATCACTCTGCTTTGAAGTGTGTTCAGTTTTTACAGTCCAACAGGAAAGCAGACAAATACCCTTCCCCTGAAAGGGCCAATCGGGAATGGCAGATAAAGTTTGAGAAACTCTACTTCAGGAGGAGCCAGGAGATGGTGGATGATGAGGAGGAGGAGGATGCTTATAGTGGTGCATGGGGAGTGAGACTGAATTCCTACACATTAATACACAACTGTGTGTGTGTGTGTGTGTGTGCGTGTGCGTGTGCGTGTGTGTGTGTGTGTGTGTGTGTGTGTGTGTGTGTGTGTGTGTGTGTGTGTGTGTGTGTGTGTGTGTGTGTGTGTGTGTCTGTGTCTGTGTGTGTCTGTGTCTGTGTCTGTGTCTGTGTGTGTGTGTGCCAGCAAAAGGTCAGCTAATCTGTAGCCCAGTGCCAATCCGAAAGGCACACAGAAAGCAAGGGAAGAACAACACAGAGTTTGTGAAAGAATAAAAGAAAGAGAAAGAGACAGAGAGAAAGAGAGAGTGGGAACATAGAGAAGAAAAGAGATCACTAACCCTAGGAGAATGCAGACAGTCAGGCAGATCATGATTCATTCAAGAGCTTTTTATCTTTCTTTTCTCCAGCTTTGAAACACCACCCCACTCCCACACACCCCAATCTCTATTTCACTCACTGGGAAACTCACGCCACTCATTAGAACTCAATCCCGGGATCAGTTCTTGGCCCACACCCCCTTTCTCCTCCCTGCATTGCTGAGGGGGCTCAAGCAGTTAATTAAAACACAATGGGGGTACGATCACTGGACCGCTGAGGCTTTTGGACAGCGTAATCTTCCTTTTTGTATTGGTGGGGGAGGGACGGTGGTGGTGGTGGTATTTGTGTGTGTGTGTGGATGGGGGAGTCGGGGGGGGTGACTCTCATCTTCTCCCTTTCTCTCCACTCTTTGTCTGTTCATTAACAGCCACTGATCCAGGCTAAGTCTGATTATCTACCCACCTCTTCTCTTGCTTGGACATGAGAAAACAAGCGTTGGCCTGGGTGTGGTTGAAAAAAGACCTCATTTGAAGTTGTTTGATGAGGCTCGGGGGATTGTTATTTAGGTATCTCTTACGCCACGTTGGTGTCTTTTTTGTCGCTTGACTCCTGCTGAGAGATTTGGCCATATAGCTAACAGCATGGTAAGAAGTATCTTCAAGCTAAGGGGACCAGTAGCACCTTTTAGCAGGACAGCAATACAATCTGTCCCGGTAACTCTCAGTTTGGGGTAGCAGAAGGCAAAGGCTGCACTTTTGAGTCAGGAGAGAGTTGGTGTTGTTCTGTCCTTTTTTTTGAGCCAGCGATCAGTAATCCTCATCCCTGCTGCGTTTCAAATGGCAGACAGACAAAAGCAAGAAATCATTACTGAACTGACACATGGTAGGTAAGAGCACAACATCCAGAAAATAATTAATCACATGTCTTTATCTTAGGTCCTTGTCACTGTACAGATTGTAAAGCACCATGCAAGTGTGAGATAATATTAAATGTGCACCATGTAATACTTTTAGTAGCCTTGTTCATTTAAAGAATGCATGCTTCCCATTCACAAATGCTACCTTTTTAACAAATGCTTACCACTACCATCAAATTTTAAGTATTCAATATGATTGCACTTTTCATACATGAAAAGGGGGATCTTCTCCATGGTCCGGCATTTTGAATTTCCAAAAATAGTCATTTTTAGCAGCAAAACTTACTGTACTTTGGTCATACTAATAAATATACTAGTTTATTACTTAGTAACTATTCATGAAAAGATCAAATTTGGCAATAGGCAGCCGAATTTCAATGAGAAGCATAGTTGCAATAGGCCTACCTATTTTGGCCACAATCTTACACAGTGCACCACTAATGTACACTAAACTGTCATATTATGGAGTATGCATTGAGTCATAGCAAAGTGTAAAATTCAAACACATTGGCCCTGCCGTGGACAAACATTAGAGCACTCATCTCCCATGCGGCTGACCGGGGCTCGACCAGGTCCTTTGCCGGCCCTTCCCCGTCTCTCTCTCCCCACTCGCTTCCTGTCACCACCTTCACTATCCTATCATAAATAAAGCCAAAAAGAATAAAAAATATCTTTCGAAATAAAAAAAATCATATAGATAATCTTACTTTTCATACCTTCATGGAAATGGATAAATTCATTAAGATGCAATGTGTAATATTTGTAGTAGTTTATTTACAGAATTCATGCTGCCCATTCAAAAATGTTACCTTTTTCACAAATACTTACCACTTCCATCCAATTCTAAGTATTCGTTATGACTGGAAAAATCACACTTTTCATACATGAAAATGTGGATTTTCTCCATATCCGCCATATTGAATTTCCATAAATAGACATTTTTAAATGCAAAACTTACTATAGCCTACTTTGGTAAGACTCAAGGGTGAAAGTATACGGGTGCGAGCAGGTGCGTAGCACCGGTATAAAATTTACAGCAGGTGCGCAGTACCAATAAGAGAATAGGTTTAATGCTGCCCAAATACCCACATTTGAAAAAAGTAAGGTGTGCTATTTCAGTAGAAAACACATACAACCACACTATGCCATTTGAGACAAGTGTCTTCCTACGAAGAGACACTAGTCATGCAGTGATGTATATTTTGTTTCGTTTATATTTTGTACATGTATATCTTGTTTCTTTGTTTGTGGGGGGTGGGTAGCACCGCTAAGAAACGAAAACTACTTTCACCCCTAATACTAGTAAAGATTAGTTCATAATTTAGTAAATATGTATGAAAAGATCAAACTTGGCAATAGGCAGTTTGAGCAGCTGCAATACCTACTCTTGCCAACATCACACAGTACACCTTTAACTTAAACAAGTGAAAATTCCATTTAGGTGCACATGTTGAAGGCTCTTTAAAACTGATATTTTGAGAATGTTTCTGCCCTTTCTTAATGAGTGTTTTGAGAGCTAGCTTTTAGCCTAACTCAAGTCACAGATTGTTTCTGTTAGCAGACCAACATGTCTCACAGAACTTACTGCACACATAAGAAATCACAGACTGTATAGGGTCCTTTATCAGGGGATGGGTAACCTTTTTCATTAAAGGGGCCAATCCAAATTTGATAAAGTCTTCCAAGGGCCGTACTATAAACACAAACCAGGATTTCCCCCTGCATTTTAGGTGTATAATGAACTTCAATAATTGAAGGCGGCCATCTTTCACTTTCTTCTTCTACCGTCAGTAGGCCTACTGGCGGCATGGTAAAGTGCAACCCTGGTAAATGAGGATGTCATGTCACGTCACAAACATCTACCTTTACTAGTCTTTCAAAAACTGTATTACCGGCAAATCCGAGAGGTTTGCAAGCAAGCGTGTACTGTAATGCATAAATTAAAAACAACATATGTTGTACTTGCAAAAAATGGCCATATATAGGCCTATAGCCAAACCGAATATATTTGGCAGAGCTCAAAGTGACACATACATTACAGGGGTGAGTAGAACAAGATGTGAAATTTTATGTGAAATTAAGGGCCCAATGTAAAAAAAAAAAAAAAAAAAAAACGTTTTTCTCCTTTAAAGGAAAAAGGAGTTGTTTATTTTAGAAATGAATGCTGTCCATTCACAAATGTGATCTTTTCATGAATGTTTACTAAGTAATACACTAATATTTACTGGTCTAATAACGCTAAAGTAGGCTACAAAAAGTTTTGTTGCCAAAGATGTCTAGGCTATCATTGGACATTCAAAATGGCAGACTTGGAGAAGATTCCCTTATTCAAAATGAGTACTTGGAAATTGATGGCAGTGGTGAATGTATGAAAAAGATAACATGTGTGACTAGCTACAACAAAACAAGCGAAAGTGAGAAAATCACTACGTTTTTTTGTGATTTTTAGATGCGTCCCACGCATCTCTATAAGAGGCTTTGTCTGTCCGTTGGTCTGTCCGTTGGTCCGTCCGTCCGCCCACCGTGATGCGTTTCTGAATTTTTATTCCCTCTGTGTCCACAGGGCGGCACAGTCAGTTCAGCCCTTAGCAACACTATTAGACGCTCTTTGGTCTGGTTCAGCTTTGCCTTTGGCCAGGCCAACATTTTCAGAGAAACATGGCGGCGATTTCTGTGATTTCCAACATCAAAGTTGTTGCTTAATTTAAAGAGCATACAGTAGGTGCATATAAATACCATGACTATCATGGATTGGTGTAAAAATGCACTACGCACTTCTTTGACACAAATAGGTTTCCCCACATTGTCATTTGATCACTCAATGTTTTTAACTGGCCGGGTAGCATTTGTTAGCATACCACAACCTGTCAGCATACCTGTCAACTTTGAGCTCCCAAAATCCGGGAATATTCCCATATTTTAAGCCAAAATCCGGGAAATTTTCTAAAGGCTAAATTCTGACAGTCAACGGACGGTGCGTTCTACTCTGCTTTTCACAACAGCGCACATGCAAAGACAGTAGGCTACTGTCTAAAATCCCTCAGCACACGTTTTACAGCGTGGAGAAACAGTGCAATGAGCGCAATGAGTTTCTTCTTGTTTTGTCGCACAAGTTGTCTGTTCGTGCAAAACTTCGTTCTGGTAGACCTACAGGTTGTGATTAGGTTAATCGCATGATTCGCTGTTCCGAGGCTGTTTTATGCGTTGCATGACTGACGGTTTCTGAGGAAAAGAGTGGGCGCACAAGCGCTACGTGCTCGAGGGAGACAGCTTGTATTTTCAAGGAACTTAAATTCTTGGTGTCATATCTGGCATACAATCTTCTGGCGGGTAGCTTGATAAGCAAGACTCTGTATCTCTCTTCAAGAGGGGGTGTGGCTCGTTGGACAGGGCCGTGGGTATAATTACTGGACCGACGGTGTTTTTTGATCATGTGAAAATAGGGGGAAATGTTCAAATCGGTAAAAAATCGGGAAATGAGTCAAAATTAGGGAGTTTCCCAGGAAATTAGGGATGGTTGACAGGTATGAGTCAGCAACAAACAAGCTACTTCTTTAAGCCCCGTTATATCGTTAGGCTATAGAAGTACTACAAGAATGTTATCTAGGACCAACACGCAATCACATTTAAGCCATGTAGACACTGTGTTGTGATTTTGAGTGGGTAATGTGTGCAAACGATCGTTCACCGTTTGCTATCTCGCCTGGTCTGACGGGTCTGTCAGCCGCGAGAAGCTGGCCACTGGCCGCAAGGTTTGAGGTGGGTGAGAGGCGTAGCAATCCTCGGTCTTGAGAAATATAGGACGATATTGCGCCCACCCGCGTTTCGGTCCCTTCTGATTGACTTTAATCTCACAGCGCTCACGACTGACAGTATTTTAAATGCTGTAGACAGCATAGGCCTACCTGAAGACCACTGGTTGGTTTTATTACGTTTGGATGAGACTGCAGTGCCTTGACTTGAAAAAGCTGCCATGATTGAACCATAAAGACAATGAGGTAACACTTTACAATAAGGTTACATGAGTAATGATGGAATAATGTTTAAAGTAATGGCTTATTAATAGTAAATTAACATATGATTCATGTAGTGGTTAATACAGACTCGTGATTTTAGTAATACGGATTCACTATGAAGTAAATATGGTATGTCAAAGGTTAATTAAGGGTGTGAGTTCCAAATGTTAACAAATCATGTGTTAACACTGCGGAAAAAGATCCTACCATATCTTTCCGATCATACAGTGCCCTCCATAATTATTGGCACCCCTGGTTGAGATGTGTTAAAAGCCTTAAAATAAATTCAGTGTTTATTGCAGAAGAATACTGTCACACTGAAAATTTTAGGAAAATGTAGCCTTCAACTCAAATGAATTGTAGGAAAATTAAAAAAAAAATTCATTAAATCACCTGTTCCACAATTATTGGCACCCTTAACAATTCCCAGGAAATAAATATAATTGAAGCATTTCTGTCATTTCTACAGTAGTTTACAAAGTTTACCAGAGTATGTAGGAACATTTAATTAGTAATTCATCACTTCCTGTTTCCCTGGGGTATAAATATGACGTGACACCAAGGCCATTTCTCTTATCCACTCTTAAACATGGGAAAGACAAAGGAACACAGCATACAAGTGAGGCAGATGTGCGTCAACCTTCACAGGTCAGGCAGAGGCTACAAGAAGATTGCCACTCAACTGCAGCTGCCCATATCCACTGTGAGAGGAATAATTAAGAAGTTCAAAACAACTGGAACAGTGGTAAACAAGCCTGGACGAGGACCCAAGTTTATTTTGCCAACACGCACAGTGAGGAGGATGGTAAGAGAAATCAAAATATCTCCAAAGCTCACTGTTACAGAATTACAACAAATGGTAGCATCCTGGGGTCACAAAGTCTCCAAATCAACCATCAGGCGCTGTCTACACGCCAACAAGCTGTTTGGGAGGCATGCACGGAGAAAACCTTTCCTCACCCACAATCATAAACACAAACGTCTGGAGTTCGCCCAGCGGTATTGGGGCTTCAACTGGGACCGTGTGCTTTGGTCAGATGAGACCAAGATTGAGCTTTTTGGCAACAAACACTCTAAGTGGGTCTGGCGTGCCACGAAAGATGCGCATGCTGAAAAGCACCTCATACCCACTGTGAAGTATGGGGGTGGGTCAGTGATGCTGTGGGGCTGTTTCGCTTCCAAAGGCCCTGGGAAGCTTGTTGCATTTCATGAATGCTTTGAAATACCAGGACATTTTAAATCAAAATCTGTTGCCCTCTGCCAAAAAGCTGAAGATGGGTCGTCACTGGGTCTTTCAGCAAGACAATGACCCTAAACATATGGCCAAATCTACACAGAAATGGTTAACCAGACACAAAATCAAGCTCCTCCCATGGCCATCTCAGTCCCCAGACCTCAACCCCATTGAGAACCTGTGGGGTGAGCTGAAGAGGAGAGTACAGAGGAGAGGACCCAGGTCTCTGGATGATTTAGAGAGATTCTGCAAAGAGGAATGGCTGAAGATCCCTCTTTCTGTCTTTTCCCATCTTGTGAAACATTATAGGAGAAGATTAGGTGCTGTTTTGTTGGCAAAAGGGGATTGTACAAAATATTAACAACAGGGGTGCTAATAATTGTGACACACATTATTTGATGTCAAATAATTATTTCTTTATGTGGGATTTTTTCCCCACTGAATAAATGCACTTGTATTGAAGGTTGGATTTTTCTCTTTTTTTCCATTAAGGTCCCATATTATTTAGAGAAAAATAATAATAATTGGAAGCTAAAAAACACATCTCAACCAGGGGTGCCAATAATAATGGAGGGCACTGTATATGATTCAGACCTTAGTTAAGAGTGCTTGGGTAGTAATGGTATGAAAATGGTAGGGCAGTCATGGGTAAGCGGTAGGGATGCAAATTATCGATTAATTCATTAATCATTAGTTGATAGCCTTATCGATCGACTTACGATTAATTGATAAGCGGCGTTTCCCCCCTGAAATCTCAATGTTTCTCGGAAAAAAACTACTAAATCTAAACATTTTAATAAAAAATTGAGATTAAATACCACATTTAAGTTAATTCTACATCAATTCTTTAATCCAAAGGTGATTTAAATATTCCCACTATTCACACCCCTCTTCACACACACTCTTCACATGCCCATTTCACCTGGGTCTCTTGTCAGTTGAATTATCGATTAATTGCGATTAATGTTTTTTAATCGATTAATGGATTGATCGATTAAAGTCGATTAATCGATTAATCGTTTGCATCCCTAGTAAGCGGTTAGGGCGTCAGAGTTGTACTGCTCCCCAGGGGCGCCATTGAGGGCTGCCCCCTTGCATGGGTAGGGGCCAAAACATACCAAGGCGGAGCGGAACAGTCGCGGGACGAACACGGTCTTTCTGCTTAGTTTTGGCCGGCGTGTTTTTCTCTGCCTTTCACACTGACAGCGTCGGCGTGCGCGGCCAGTCCTGTTCAAAACCCTCCCCACAGCCAAAGCTAGCATGCTACTTTGCCATTCATTTGAATGAGACACCTCCGGTATTTCCCAAATGCAGCGCGGTGTGGAGCCGGCTCCTGCGCCGCTGACGCTCGACTACCGCCGGTTGGTGTGTAAGGACAGATATGTTTCAATGTATTTTCACCGACGCCGGTAAAAAACGCGGCCGTTCCGCGACGCTCGACCGTTCCGTTCCGCCTTGGTATGTTTTGGCCCTTATGCTGAGCGCTAACTTTTTCCACATAAATCACCTCCATACACCCCCTGCATTCAGAATTCCAGCGCTAGTTAGCCGATGATAAAATTGGGCTTCTGCCATGAGTGTGTCGGCACCGAGCCATCGTTATAAATCTCTATTTTCCATCCATTTACGAGGCTCAAAGTCACTCAATAATTAATTCCGTAGAGTCACAGGATTGTTGACATGTAAACCAAGGCATAGATAACTTTGGTAGTTTAGATACATTAGAGTCATTTTTACAGGCTGTGACTTGGAGAACTTCACCAGGCACTGCCATCTTTGATTAAGTGGCAATTAGACGATCGACAAATACAAATTAGGATAGGAAATGGCAAGATAGAAACAAAAATAATTCAGTGGAAATGCATGGATTCTCAAAGCTTTTAAACGTGTGTGTGCTTTCAGCAGCATCGAGAATCCATGCTAACTAGCAATGGAATTCTGAATGCAGGGGACATATGGAGGTAAGGTATGTGGAAAAAGTTAGGGCTCAGCATTCACACCGGATTTCCCCTTTAATTCTGAAAGCAGTATTGGTTTGTCTAAAAGCATACAGACTTAGCTGTACAGTATGTCTTTTCTATAGGGAAAAGAGGAACTTCCAGGGCTGAATACTCTTTTTGTTATACTTTGAGAGTATAAAAAGGCCACCAATTCATCAGATAGACAACACAGCAGATGTGTAATGTGTCATTGAGTGTGTTTATATGCAGTTGAGTATCCCGAATATGAGGCTCATCCCCGTTATGATCAAATTTGGGATAAGGTGTTTAACCCATTTTGGCCTGATGACTCATATATATTGTTTGACCTTTGGTGCCTGGAGACACATACGCTGCATTCAGGCCCTTGAGCTTATAGCTTTTTTGATAACAATGTGTGTATGTTGCTGAATGAACACATTCCAATGCAAGATGAGGGTCTTAGGGTTTAAATACAACTTATTTCACATTTTTATGCACATCAGAGGCCAAGATATTTATTCTATAGGTTTCTATAGGCTGAGGGCAACTGCAGGCGCTTTTTGCAGGTGTTTTAGGCATCAATGAGTTAAATGAGTACAGATATCCCAGTCTACATTCTATGCCATTATAGAATTCTCTTCAAATGATCGTAGCCTGGATACCAGCAACAGCGTTCTATATGAAGCCTCACTATCCGGGATAAGGTGTTTCCATGCGTCAGTATCCCAGCTTCTGTCGGGATACTCCACCTGTCATATCCCGATTTCTCAAAGTCCTGATTATCTGGGATACGGAACTCTTTAAAAGGTGTTTATATGTCCAAACACAAATTCAGGAAACTTAATATCCCGATCATATTCTGGAAACTGAACTGCATATATAAACACACTCATTGTAAAGCTTGGAATCTGCTCTATCAGAACCTATAATTGGCTCAATGTGCATTCTTAAATGGGCAGCATGGAAAATTTGGAAATAAACTAGCTACTGAAAATGACATAGGGGCCTATTCTATACCTTTAAAGAAGTGTTCTTTGCTAGATGTATTTTTAAAAGTCAGGGAAGCTCATCACATGTTCAGAACTGAAATCGAGATATTCCTCCACTTTTGTGGCACAGCTGTCTCCTTATGAGTGTTTGCCATGGCACTTTTAATGTTTCCTCGTGTCAACCCCCCCTCAACTCGTGGTGGGAATGTAAGATGGTGGCGGTGAAAGAGAGCACACACGGGCAGAATCAGAGTTTCCGCCTTGTCTCTGTATGATAGTTTCTAGCCACATGCACTGAAAAGGATGGGATGATGAATGCATATGTGAATAGAAAACTGCAGTCTGTTAACGCTAAAAATCGGTATGACATTTCAGGCCATTTGCACAGACATTGTTTAATATTTAATCTTATCAAATTATTGACAAAGTAAATTGAAAAGTATTTACTGTGTATGGTCATATATGAGTGAAAAAGTTAAGTGAAGGCACATACAAATAACCGCAAACAATGGTCTTATGACTTCAATACACTGAGAATAATTCAAATTATTATTTTCATTCTACTTTTTCTTCTTTTTCTTCTTCTTCTTCTTCTTCTTCTTCTTCTTCTTCTTCTTCTTCTTCTTCTTCTTCTTCTTATTATTATTATTATTATTATTTCCATAATTTAAAAGAAAACTTATTTTAAAGATCTATCTACAGTATCTATCTATCTATCTACAGTATATTATCTATCTATCTATCTATCTATCTATCTATCTATCTATCTATCTATCTATCTATCTATCTATCTATCTATCTATCTATCTATCTATCTATCTATCTATCTATCTATCCACTGTTTGGTACGAGGTTTAAACTCTCAGCTTCTGCTGTAGCTCCTGTCCTCCTGACACCTTGACGTCCTTGACAGTGAATTATGACTTTTTCATGACGCAACCAGATGCAATTACAGCAACATCCTGCGCCGCATATCCAGCCTTGACTGTCAGTACGGAGCCCAGAGAGGCGCTGGGAGAGACGAAGGGAATATATCAAGCCCACCCAGCCTTTAACAGACAGACTTGGGAGAGGCCGAGGGACTAGCTAGCACTCACTGCTGAAGGGAAGGAAATCCATCTTCTTCATCTGTTCTCTGTCTCTGTTTGTCTGTCTCTGTCTCTGTCTCTGTCTCTGTCTCTCTCTCTCTCTCTCTCTGCCTGTTTATTATTTTCTGCTCACTCTCTCCCAACACACACACACACACACACACACACACACACACACACACACACACACACACACACACACCACATTCATGTTTCATGTCTAAAATTCTTGTTCCTGTTCCTTCGAGGAAACAAAGTCCAGGACATTCCCTACACATGAGTAAGCCAGGCACCTAGCCTGATTATCAAGTCTTTCCAATCTCTTCGAGACTTGGTCTGACCAAGAGCATAACAACTAACGTTCTCAAACGGCATGGTTGACCCACCTGCCTTGGTTTGCTACTGGTCGAGGGCAGAAAAGGCTGAGTTTAAAGCCAAGTTTAAACCAAACATTTTCTTATTCCAATAGAACATCTCTTCTTACTGTAAATCTTGTCACTTGTCACTTGTCCCCAGCCCGGCGGACCTCAGAATGTACTTGAACGAGCACTTTGCCTGAGTAGTAGCAGAGCCAAAGGTGTTGCGTCATTACGAGACCGGAGCGTGGGTACAGGCACCTTCAGGACCTCCATAGCCTGGTCTTGCCAGACCATAGATATGAACACTAGCTATACCATGTTCACCACTTCTTTGTATTGGAACGGATGGCTTAAGTCATTTTGCCACTTGTTCACCCTGGGATAATTGCTGCCATTGGGCCTGACATGCGCCGCGCTTACACCGTGCTCCTGTGTGCAAGGCATGATCTGTTTACATGTATTCTATTAGAATTTCTAACCGTTTCGGACTGATACCGGACACGTTCAGTAGACATTCAGTGGACGTCCGCGCCGTTGGTGTGTATGCACCATCATACAGCAACAAGGCAATATGCACATTGCCCTGTAAGTGAGACACATCATTATGCATGTTTTTTTTTGCAAACACTGTGTTGAGAGGAGGGGCAAGACACTGGCAGCCAACCACATGAGCTAATTTTTTTACCGACAGCGGTTTCCAACAATCTGAGGGAGAGTTGTGCGCAGCCAGGGTCGCACAGCCAGGGAAAAGCAAAAATTGAGAACCTATGTATACCGTGTTACTGTAAGACGGTGATTGATTTATTTGACAGTCTCAGTTCTTGAATAAAAGCAAATACATGATTAGTTTCAAGCAAAAACCACACCACATACTTCACTAAAAGAAAACAACAGAGAGTCAGGATTACACAATAAAGCCCAAGGGCTTATTTCCATTGTGGTCCTTGATGTTGGATGGCAGCAGATGTTAAAATGGCATGAGTGGCGTTGTGGCAACTAAAACTCCATTGAAAATGAATAAATAAGAAACACCAATTACTACTAAGACTGCAATACCACATTACTTGGTTTGCATATAAAAGCACCACAATTTCAAATTATATACAATATACAACAACATACAACAACAACACAACATAAGGACTCCCTACTTGTTTTGTATATAAAAGCTCCACAATTTCATATCATATACAATATAAAACAACATACAACAACATATAGCATAACAAGGACTCCCTACACTGACTGCCCCTTTATCCACGTCTTCAAAGCACGTTTAAAACCCATCTAAGTTACTGATTGTCTTTACATTACTTGGTAATCTGTTCCACATACTTGATGCAACAGATAAAAATGAGTCCTTTCCTACTTTGGTCTGTACTCTAGGAGGAACAAAATCAGTGGCACTCCCTCTAGTGGAGTGGCTATGAACATCCCGCACTCTCCTAAAAAAGTTACTTAAATACTTAGGAACATCTCCTTTTAAAATCTTGTGTACCATGGTTATCTCAATTTGACAAAACTCTTTCCTCAACTTTTAGCCATCCCAGCCTTTGAAAGTGAATGGGATCAAGGTGGGTTCCTTGGGGGTAGGTTTAGTATGATTCTTACCAGTTTTATTTTGTGAGGTCTGAAGCTTGTTTTTTAAAATACTTACTTAGGCCATTATACCAAGAACAAACAGGCGTAATCATAGTAGGGTTGAATAATAGCACCTGCCAAGGTCATCATAGCCTTTGTGTCCAGATACTTCGCAATTCTAGCCAGAAAACGTACTCGTTGATTTACCTTAGTAATGACTTTCTGGGCTTGCTCAACTCCAGACAGCTGACTGTCCAGCACACACCCAAGATAGCTGACTGAATCTTTATCCTGAGGTGCAGTGTTACCAGGTAATGCCTCAAAACCAGTTTTTTTTTTCAACTTCACTCTAGACCCAAACAAGATGTATTCAATTTCACCTAAATGAAGAGACAACCTGTTTCATGATAGCCCCTTGCTGACATTTAAAAGTTCAAAGCTTAAGATTGACTCAATAACCATTTATCATTATGTGAAAACATTAATGGTGAATCATCAGCAAATCAAAACAGTTCAAATGAACACACTGATTTGAGGTCATTCATATATAAAAGAAACAAAAGGGGGCCTAGGACACTCCCCTGGGGGACCCCGCATTGCACGGTTTGTTGGTTTAGATAGCGCTCCCCCCAACATCCACCACTTGTTTTTCTATTTTGCAAATATGAACTCAAACCATTTAACTGCTGTATTATTACAACCAAGGCCCTCAGCTTTGTCAGCAAGATACTATGTCCACAGTATCGAATGCTTTTTGCAAATCTAACATTACCATACCACATAAGTTGCCCTTGTCAAACTCTTGTCTAATATAATCAGTTAAGTACAGTAAACATGTGTCCTGTGGAATGGGATTTACGGAATCCTGATTGAAGTTCATATATTAGGTTATGAGTTGCTAAATATTTATTAACCCTGCTCAAAAACAATTCTTTCAATTACCTTCGATAGAGTACACAAAATTGAGACAGGCCTGTAGTTTGCCCTGGTCTAGCTTGCTCCCTTTCTTGTAAAGTGGAATTACTTTAGCATTCTTAAGGTCTTTAGGGAAGTAACCATACTCAATAGACATGTTAATTATGTGAGTGATACTAGGACTGATATTCTCTGCTGCATCTTTCAAGAAACGGGATGGAATATTGTCAAGACCTGTTGCTTTAGAGCTATCTAGTTGTTTAAGTTTCAGAAGTACATATTCCTCTGACACCTTCTCTAGAGCAAATGAATTTGCTTGAACCCCTTGCTGGATATAAAACTCGGAAACGTTTCTTTCTTCATAATGTTTGGACATGGCAGAAGCTTTTCAACTAATTTGCTAGCAATTGTTGAAAAGTATGTGTTAAAACTATTTGCTACTTCGTCCTTTTCTGATATGATCCTATTTCCAAGGTCAAGGCTTACATTACATGATTTCGTTTTCAGCCTACTTGTTGCAGCCCAACTCTTTCAGGTCTTCCATAACTTTTTTGAGTCATTTTTTATGCTCCAGAATTTTTCTCATTATAATAGGTCTTTTTAGAATGAACCACTAGTCTATTCACTTCATTTCTGAGTTTCTTATACTCTATCCATGTTTTATCATTCTTATTTTTTCTGAATTGTTCATACAATCTATTTCTCCTCCGTATGGCCTCAAGTATCTCATCATTTATCCAAGGTTCAGTTCTCTGTTTAACTCTAACTTCTCTAAAAGGTGCAAGTTTATCTATACAGCTCAAAAATAAACATTTAAAATTGTGCCAGGCATTATCAACATCATTACATTTCAACACAGGTGACCAGTTTACTTCATTTAAGCGATCCATAAGTACCTCTTTACTATAACCTTTCATAGATCTGAATTTAATGGTATTGTGACCTCTAAATACAGTTTTCTTAATCTTTCTAGTGCAGAAAATCATGGAATGATCACTTAACCCATAGTGTATCACACCACTGTTTTACAATTCTTGATTTGTCAGAAACTAAAACAAGATCAATTGTGGTTTGCGTGGCCACACAAACACGAGTTGGTTCTTTAATCAGTTGGTAAAGGCCAAAATTATTGCAAAAATTCATCAGACTTTTAGTCATTGAAAGTTCAGCTCTGGAAACGTCTGTATTCAAATCCCCCAGCAAAATAATTTCCGAATGTATAAAGTCCACGCATTTCGAGCACACATCGTCCATCAGGTCATAAAAGTTTGACTGGTCTGGAGGACGGTAACAAACACCCACTAATATTGGTTTGGTTTTAGGCAGAAGCACGTTTACCCAAACGGCTTCGATCCGGTCCTCGTGCATATCCAGTCTTTGATTAAAACAAATGTCCGATCTTATATAAACACAGACGCCCACCCCCTCTCCGGTTTCGATCCTTCCTAATTAAACAATAGTTTCTCGATTTCAATTTCAGTGTCTTTTAACCGTTTCATCCAACCAAGTCTCAGTAAAACATAAGAGTCCCACCTTGTTGTTGTTGCAGATGAGTCGGATCTCGTTCATCTTTGGCAAAATACTTCTGATGTTAAGATGAAGTACATGTAATCCGCGACTCGACAAGAAAGTTTCCACACATGTTGCGTCATGACGCTTATCCAATTTGTCCAGCAATGCTGCTTGCACTTTGTTTGCACGCCTAATTCCCACGAGAGACAAACTTTCCTCAGCTCCCTTCAAGAATCCGGCGTCCACCCCTGGCGTTGCGCGGTGTTCCCCACTTGGGCCGCGCTCCACATAATTCCCCATGATGTTTCTCCAACCGTCATCTCCGTCTAGTTCTGGCTTCGCCCCACTGATCTCCAACATCTCCAATGCGCCACGCTCCATGTCGTTGGCCTCCCCAGCGGCACAGGCCTCAGGAATGCTTCCACACCTAGCGCCCTGTGTCCCCGCAATCAATTCCAGTTCTTCGCTGAATTCATAATCAACTGGGCCAGGGCATTGGTGTATATCCCCAGATAACAATAAACACAGGCAGATGATCAAGTCGCCACGATTCACCTGACGCGTCACGGTTTTCACGGCCTTGCTTCGTTCCACATACCAGCAAGGGAACAGCAAGCTTTCCAAAACGATTTTCTTCCCTAATCCGAGGTGCTTATTTACTACAAAGTTGTTATTTTGCGCACATTTGTTCGGTGCGCTCATAGTCCGATCTATATAAAATTCACTTAAAAAATTACTTAATAAAACATATGCCATCATAGCTGTCAGCACGCCAAACTTGCCAGCCGCCATCTTGAGTCCAAGGAGTCATAGCAGTGGTGCCCTGGGATAGGCCATGCCAAAAGACACGGCATCTAGTGTTCATATCTATACCACGGCAGGGTGACATTTTCCCATTGTGATCCGTTCAATTAAACATTACGCACACCAATAAAGTAGTCCCAGTTTTCCGATCGCATGATGCTTGTGTATCAAAGCACCAAGGCACATTCTAATAATTAGAAAAAAATATTGCAAAAATCACATGCTGAATTGACACGTCACAGGTCACACGTCTGGAAAGTAGCCACAGATCACCAGAGCAATGTTGACTCTGCTCCAAATCATAGATGAAACATATATATTCCCCCACCTGCAGATCATCATAGGCCTTCTTGTCACTTTTATGCTTCAAAAAAGTTGTATTCCACTTGCGAAATAAGGCGAACTTTGAATAAGCTGCCCCCTTCCCCATGGTTGTCCCTTCCTCACAAGAGTGATTTCCTATTGTGTATCGTTTATTAGTTGAGAGCAAAGAAAGTACATTCTAGAAGAACAATTACTTGCTGAAAAATGCATTGGCCATGATGTAATACGGGGGCGTAGCCTGAGGACATGGTGTGCATGGGCAGTGAGTGTGACGCTATTATGGATTTAAAAAATGTGACTCCAAAATCGCTCCGCATGTTCGGAATTTGAATTGCATTGTGGGTGCGAGCAGCTGCTGCGAGTTCCGGCCCTGGTCAAAGGAGGATGTCAGCATTAACTACAGGGAATAATTAATGACAGCTGTCAAAAAATCAGGTCCTGTGACCTGTTCCACACTCCAGCCATAATAGGCGCATACGACTTTGTTGCGAGCGTCGATGTTGCAAAAGGCACGTGAGCGAGAACTTGTTGTCACGATGTGGGTGTTATTAAATACAGCGCATTTACAGTCGGCCACAAATATGAACGAGACTATGAGCTCGCACCGGTTTGCTCTACTAACACACCACGTGTGAGGAGTGGGGGGACAGGCAGTGAGGAGGAGCTGAAGTGGGGACCTGCGCAAACTTGTGTAGAGGTGTGAGACAAGACCCATATACACACGTAAGTGAGTTGTTGACCAACCAGTTCATGGGCGCGTGACCTCGGAGGCAGTCCGCCGACGAGCGTTGAAGGGGATAAGCAACTGCAGAGGTTGCAAGATCTGACTGCAGCCGCATTCATCCCGCGATAGTTTTACACCATGTGACATGTCACCTCGTCAACGCAACGTCGACGAAATTTCGAAGTTTGACAGGAAATCTAACCGTCATGCAGCATTTTCATCCAGGGTGCATTGCTGTCTACATGCGCATGTATGCGTTGACGTGAACTCGTACGCGCCTAGTGACAGGGGCGTTGCACTTGTAACATGCCACCAGGACTGACAGTAGAAGAAGACAGAGACTCCACTTGGGGCCATGCCGTAGCCTACTACGATCTTATCATATCAGACATATCAGCTGTCTTCTCTCTACCGTCTTTGGTTATATGAAAATGGATATTTTCTGAAAAATAATAATATGGAAAGGCAGCCAGAAATTTGTCAAAATAAAGTTTTCCATTGGTAGGGGAGAGGTTGATGAGGTAATACACTTCACGGCGTGTAACGCGGCGTGTAACCATGGCCATGGCCATTGGCCGCATTACCACCCCGGTATCACCACCCCTGCATGCATTTTTCTGCTATCTGAATGGGGCACCTAAGTCTCCACCCCTTCCGGGCGGCTCATGGGGCTGGGAACGCAAAAACTTTTGACTGGGCTGTAATGGACTGATCAAAGCTATTTTCCGATCCACCTCGCATTTCCCCGTCGATCACACATATGCTGTGCCTCAGAATTAATAACAACCAATGGTGTGCTTGTTGACTTCACTAGGCAAGCGATTTTTGAGTTGAGTGCGTACAAAAATATGTAATTATTCGGACTACACAACAGACGTCGCATGTCCAACGTGCAGCCACTTAAGTCACGGTGCAGTGGTAGGGTTGGCTGTGCCTCGGTTCACGTCAAATATGTGAGGCGCACGTGTAGTCTCTAACACAGTTTTGCACAAAAGCTAAAATAACGTTTCTTGTGTGTCGAAAATGAGTGGTCTTACGACGCAAATCCAAACCTTTCAAATTCACTGTCATCATATGTGAAATCCGGAGCACATGCCAAACGGAATGAGGATTTAGCTTGACTCGCTCCATTAACTCTCATTCAAAATTTTGAGAGCTCCAGCCCCATGGATCGGAAGTAGAAGGGCGTGACTTAGGTGCCCCATGTCGTGTCACCAATTATCCCCTACCTTTGTTGCCAGATGTAGGCTAAGCACTCCAATCAAAAAACATTTCCTTCCACGTTATGTCTGGGCCAGTCAGAGCATCTATATAAAGAGTTAGACTATTGTCATACGATCCTGCGGTGGTCCACTGACAAAAAATGGCAGCGAAATTGACAATATATGGTCAAACATGGCAGATCTCGCCGTTTTGTGCAGCCTTAACAGATGTAGCGTTCGTCTAGAATATCATTGAGGACATAAGAGGAACTGATAAAACAACAGTTTTTGCACATTTTAAAGCTCACCATTTCAACAAACTGTAAAAAATTACTCAACTTTAAATGGTAAGTTTAGTCAAAATAATAGCAGCACAGCCAACTTTGTAGAATTAGTAGGCTAGGCCTACACGTAACCTAGCCATGCTAACACAAACGTATGGCAGAGATGCCATACCTGAGCGAGCCTGATGACGCACTGAGGCGAAACGCGTTGTTCGCTCTAATAAAACGAGCATAAAGTCAAGAATGTGTGCGGTAGACTTCTTTCCTTTGAAGCATTGAACATTCCTGCATCTACCAGCACCTAGGAGCTGTGCATGGAACCCTGAACTGTTGAGTATGGCAGAGATGTGTTTAGCCGGAACCTCAGAGGCTAGCGTAAAACCACATGAATAGAGATCAAAGCACAATGTAACTCTGTTATATCTATGGCTCTCGTCTGGGCCGGGTGTTCTGGGCTTTTGAGGGTGCCGCCTACTAACGGACGCTCCCTACCTGCGTCATTAGTTCTTACCAGATAACTGGATTATCAGCGAATAAGGGAGGGACGAGGGAGATGGGGGTGCATTTCAAGCTTCAACAGAGTTCACCACCAACTGGTCATGACCACATGTTAGCGATGGGGTAAAATAGGATTCACATTTCAAATTCCAATTTCAAGAGTTCACTCCTCCCATCACTAACTTTTTCAATCTGGCCAACTCCATTTGGCCGTTCGAGACTCCCTGTAGGAATTAAATGAGTAAGAGGCTAAGGCAAGAGTAGGCTGGGCCCTATATGTGGACTTAAACATTTGACCCAGCCAGTGCTGGAGGAACAGCTGGCCAAACTCAGACATTTGGTAAAAGAAATGACCAGCTAAGCCCAGTACCATCACCCAAAAGCTCCTCTATTGCACATATGCACACACACGCACACACACAGACACACACATACAAGTTTTTTTTTTTTTTACCATGAATATTTGAGCATTTACATCCTTAGAAGGTGAATCATTTTCACAAGCAAACTGGCTTTTAGCTGTCTGGCTCAGAGCACATTACCCCCTGAAGCCCTTGCTTCTTCCAGTGGAAGCTGTTTCTCTGGGGTAGTGAGAGATGTCTCTTTTGGGGGAACTAAAAGACCTAAAGACTTGCAGGCATTAATGTGCCACTTCTTTCAGGAGTGTGTGTGTGTGTGTGTGTGTGTGTGTGTGTGTGTGTGTGTGTGTGTGTGTGTGTGTGTGTGTGTGTGTGTGTGTGTGTGTGTGTGTGTGTGTGTGTGTGTGTGTGTTGGGGGGGGGGGGGGAGAGAGAGAGAGAGAGAGAAAATGGGGATCTTCCCTGTGCAGGTGGGGTTTACCTCAGCCACTAACCTCACACTGCTGTCTAAAGATACAGTATGGGAGACCAAGGGCAGAAAAGAGGAGAGAGAGAACTACTTGAAAGCTTGTGGTTTGCACATCCCCTCTCTATATCTCTTTATAACCCCTCTCTATCTTCTATCAGTCATCTTCTATCCTCGTAACCGTGATCTCTCGTTCTCTCTCCTTTCGTTTCCTCCTCTTTTTTTTTTCATTTTGCTCAGTCCTTCCTCCCTCCATCTTTTCCTTGTTCTCTATTCCCTTCCTCTGTCCCTACTGTATCTCCTCTTTCCTTACCTCTCCACACTCCCTACAGACGTATATAATGCTTACACAGAGATGACTTATGTGGCTAATGACACCTCCGTGAGCTATTGGCTTTCATGGGCAGACTGTGTGTGTATGTGTGCGTGTGTGCGCGCATGTGTGCGTGCGAGCATGCGTGTGTGTATGTGCTCCTATGTGTGTTTTTTTTTCTTGACTGTTTTTTCTCTCTTTCTCCTCACTCTCTCTCTCCTTCCTGTTTCTTCTCTCTTTCTCTCCCTTTCTGCTGTCTCCTGTTCCCCATCCTCTTCTGTTTTTTTTTCCCCCTCTCAGTCCAGCCCCGATCATCCAACCCCTCTCCCTTTTCTCCCTGTGTGTCAGACACAGATATATTCCGTCTGTGATGTGTCTTGAGCTGGGGTCGTGTGTGTGTGCGCGTGTGTGTGTGTGTGTGTGTGTGTGTGTGTGTGTGTGTGTGTGTGTGTGTGTGTGTGTGTGTGTGTGTGTGTGTGTGTGTGTGTGTGTGTGTGTGTGTGTGTGTGTGTGTGTGTGATGGGGTCAGTAGGAGGGAGGTGTGTGTACAATAAGAGATAAGATCATGGCTCCCCGGGGGCTTGTTTGGCCCTGTACCTGATCCATCAAACGCTACCTCCCGGTGCCAAGGTCAACTCTAATGAGCATTTGCTGTAGCCTTATTTTCAACACCTCTCTCTCTCTCTCTCTCTCTCTCTCTCTCTCTCTCTCTCTCTCTCTCTCTCTCTCTCTCTCTCTCTCTTTTTCTCTCTCTCTCTCTCTCACTCTCACACACACACACACACACACACACACACACACACACACACACACACACACACACACACACACACGTGCGCGCGTGCGTATATATAACAAATGTATGTGGTGTGTCTACCTGGTCAGCTAAATCACAGCCATCCATTGACTTCAATGGAAAATGGCAAAGTCATTACAGAGCAGCCATAACAGATCATTGTAACGAGCGGCAGAGGGGCGTTTTTAAAATGGATGAGCTTCTGTTGGTCTGTTTGTTTTTACACTAAATACGAAATATCACTAAATAGAAAAGTAATTGAATAAAATGTTTAGATTATACAGGAATCGGTAAATGGATGTGTTTTTTTCCCTCACAATGTAAGGGAAATTTTAGCTCTGGGTCGTTCTGCTGGTACATTACAGCATTGCAATTCAAATTTATTCTGCTTGTCACCAATGCTCAGCCAACGTATCACAACCCTCAGACCACACTCGTGACAGGGCTCTCCACTCTCCCTCTCAACTGTTTGCAACTTTTTCCCTCACCACAAACGGGTCCGGATCTTTGCAGAGTTTTGGCGTTTGACAACAGTGATGTTATTTATAGGTTCCGGCCTGTCCTGTCCCCCCCTGGTGTTGTCAGAGAGCGACCCTGTGTGTGTGTGTGTGCGTGTGTGTGTGCTTGTGCGTGTGCGTGTGCGTGTGTGTGTGTGTGTGTGTGTGTGTGTGTGTGTGTGTGTGTGTGTGTGTGTGGCAAAGATACAAACAGAGCCGTGTATTGATCTGGAGCAGATGCACACGGCTGACAGGCACTGGGCCAGGTGCCTCCTCTTCTGCTTTCAATCTTTTTTCCACCACTCGCTCGTTCCCTCGTTCGCTCGGCTCACCTCTGCCACGTCTCGTTTCCTCCTCTCTCCTCTCGCCTGTATGCTGCCGTCACATTGCCTAAAAATGGGCACGCCGCGCTGGACCGGCCTCTTCACTTTCGGCAGGCAGGCAGGAGGTAGAACTCCACAGTGCTGCTGCCTTGGAACTTCTGCCTCTCGTTGGACAATTTGGGACCACTGATGGTCCAGAACATATCCGGTGGTTTATTTGTGCAACAACACCAATAATAATAACTAGGCCATTTTTTTACTGTATTTTAAAAAAAAGCCTGATGCTGCCTTCTCCACAGTTTGTTTGGAAGGAGATATTTGTCTCATTGTCTCATTTTGATGGTTACCTGGTGGATTTCTCACTTCTTTGCATTCATTAAAATGATGGTGAACAGGAGCATTTAACTGCAGAAAAAAATGTTTAGAGTTGGCTTTGAGGCAGTCTGATCAAAATGTGTTTTTATGTTGTTGTTCATTATTACAAAATTAATATCCCATGGGTGCCTTAATGTCAGACTGTTCCCCCTCTGTACCCCTCTGGCAGTATTTATAATGTACATAACATGATGGCAACGACATCAAAGATAAATTGATGCATTTATTTCCTTTTCTTGCATGAAATCAAAGAATTTTTATGAACACTGTTCAAACAGCCCTTCAGATAGACCCCTGTGATTTAGATTTATTTATCAATGCGTGTGTGTGTGTGTGTGTGTGTGTGTGTGTGTGTGTGTGTGTGTGTGTGTGTGTGTGTGTGTGTGTGTGTGTGTGTGTGTGTGTGTGTGTGTGTGTGTGTGTGTGTGTGTGTGTGTGTGTGTGAGAGAGAGAGAGAGAGAGAGAGAGAGAGTGCGCTCACATGATGGTCCTGTTTGCTGCGATTTTGGTCCAAAATAAATTGAATGCAATTACATTTAGTCTATACCCTCTACATTATACAGATGTGTCAAACTCTGCTCTACACAACACTGAACAGATACCAGATATTTGGACAAACAGACAGACAGACAGACAGACAGACAGACAGACAGACAGACAGACAGACAGACATACGTAAATAGGTAGATCAGATAAGACTGTCAAAGCACCACACAGAAGGCAGGGAGTAAATGAATGGGGCATGTACAGGAAGCATGGAGCACACACGTTTGTAGAGCTGGGTGGGGCAGGGTGGGGTGATGTGATGCCTCTAACACACCCCCGTCTGAGTTCATCAGCATTATGAAGCCTGCAGAGCGTTGGGTGAGCACTAAAGCATGTGGCGGCCACTAATGAAGCAATAAAAGTCACGGCAGGAGTGTGTGTGTGCGTGCGAGTGTGCATGCATGTGCGAGTGTGCATAGACAGCCAAAGGGGAAAATCTTAAGATTTCAACTATTTCCACTTACTCTTGCCTTTGTCTTACAAAACACTGAGTATATTGACCATATTGTAGTTTCAGGCTAAATAAGCTGATTTTTTTTTATAATTTTGTATGGCTTTGACAGATGAATTCATTCACAGCCTTTTCCACATTTCCAGAACATCACTTGCAATATTTATTACCAACAAAATTGTATCATCTCAACCACCTTAAAGCATTTAAAAAATGTTCTCATGTATTCAACCTAAACAGAGAGAGGCAGGTATGCTGTCCTTGTGTTATCATAATGGAGGTCTTGGGAAAGAAATACATTATTTTTTGTTAGTATGGAATCCAAAACGATCTCAAAATGATCATGTATAAGTAACTAAATCGCTGTGTGTATATACTGGCAAGATTTGTCAGCAAAATAAATCCATCAAGACCACAAAGCCGAGGTCATCATTCAAAAGCTGTTAGGAGGGATTTTGGACATGTTGAAAACATACGTATAAGCCTAGTCCACTCACAATCTATTCCGCACAGAAATCATTATCTGCTGTGTGACTTCGTCAAATATACTATTGCATGCATACAATGTTCATTGGCCACAGTGTAGTAATGAAGTGAAGTACCTCTTGCACCTTCAAGAGAAGCTGAGGCTGCTTATGCCATACTCCTCCTTTTGTGAAAGTTTATACGGAGTATGCAATTGTATAATTACCTCTGCCAAGGAGGTAATGTTTTCGGTCGCGTTGGTATGTCTGTTTGTCTGTCTGTCTGTCTGTTTGTTTGTCTGTCAGCAGGATAACTCAAAAACTTGTGAACGGATTTGGCTGAAACTTAATGGAGTTCTTGGTAATGACCCAAGGAACAAGTGATTCTATTCTGGTGGTGATCTGAATCACGAACCGGAACCAGGACCTTTTCAAAGATTCTTCACCATTGCTGGCCTATCTAGACGCCCCTAGTGACCAGAAATTGAATTGCAGGAACTCCAAAAAAGAAGGCAGAAAAACAGGGTGTGAGAGTCAGATAGTGAAATGTTCTATCAAGCAGCTTCCTTGGCGGAGGTCCTCTCTGAGTGCTTCCAGTTTCATCCATGTACTGTGTATGTTGGTCAGTTTTCAGTTCAATTAGATTGTTTTAGTGGTGTTAAAACACCTACCCCTTTGCCCTACTGTATAAAAATGCCTTTTTTGAAAGCTATTTTTTGTCTGTGGTCCACATTGACATAATAATCTACAAATTCTCCATGATCAAAAGCATGTGACAATAATGTCCTGATATAATATAAAGCCTAGTAAGGCAGCCAGAAGTTCCACAGGCCCCCTTCCCCTCCCCCTCAGCACCTGCCCCCCAAAATGTCTGTACACGCCACTGGCGTAGGGTTACAAATAAAGGTCTGTTATTCACCAGCAACGGCAGCTATACAAGTATCAAAAAGTCATATCTACAGTATGCAAAACTAATAGCCTGGAAAAGTTTACTTCTGGTGCTGTGAAATGTTTTGTGGAATTTGTAGAGAATGTAGTATAGTCGAAATGCTGATTATTATTTTTTTCTGAAGGCAAAGGAGAATATTACTGCTGAGCATGTGAATTTCTTTTACCACAAAAATCCAGCCCCAAATTCAGATGCCACAGATCAACAGCTGGGCCCTGACAGACTGCTAATGTTGGTCTCGTGTTATTTTTACACTAGATGTATTGAATTAACATTACAATGTGCCTCCACACCATTCTGCACTTTGCAGTATGTTGCAGTTAGAACATTTTGCACATAGTTGTTAATGACACATGAAACATAATGACATAATTATGTACTTGGCCCACAGACACTGAGAAAAAATTTGCTATATAAAATTTAATTCAATATATTTTATTGTCATTGTAACAAGTACAACATTGAGCATTGTTTGTTCATTGAAGCAATACATGATTAAAATTAAAGGTTGTATTTAACCGAATCACACCGCACTCTCAATTAAAAAGTGCCAAACATAAACAATACTGTGTAAAATTGAAAGAAAAATGTCTGCCCACTTAAATCCACTTTGTGTTCTTTTCAATAATAGGCTCAGTTCAGTTCATGATTAAAAGGACTTAAAAAACTCACACACATAAACATGTAGTCCGATCATACACATCCCACATCCTACATACTAGGCGAGTACATTTAGGGTTTAACCCCAAAAAAATTGATACAAAAGGTTTTTCTATGGATTCTATTACTATTGGACCTGCTAAATGACATACTAAAAATCTAGTAAAATCTGACTTTGGGAAATGAGTTTTTTCAACATGGCTGCCATAGGCTTATTATATGGGTCAAGAGACACTCCAGGTGAATAGGCCAAAATATTTAGCTTGCCGATATCACCATGAAACTTAATCCGGTGATTACTCACATATTTGTGAGAAAAAAATGTATTGCAAGTTTTCTGAAATGTTATGTTTTAATATGGTAATTGGACTATATGTAATTAAATATGCATTAAATTTCAAAATGCAAAACCTCAAAATCTGAAAAAGCCAAGCTCAAAATTACTCTTTTATTTTGTTTCTAGCAAGCCAGAAGATATCTTCAGAAGAGATTATGGACATATCTTTTTGTTTTGTAGTAAATCTAAAAAATCTTTGTGCAGACACACCAGCTAGCATTTTTTTTTTCAAAAGATGATTATTTAACATCTCTCTTAGATAAATAATTGAGTTTTATGTGTCTCAAGTTTTTCCAGACATTCTTTGAGTCTGGTGGTATCATTCTTAGCATGTATCAAGGGCAAGGTCAGCTGTCCTCAAATCATAACCTCTCCACAGAGGTGTCCTAAGGGCTGGTGCTGGGACTCCTATTTGCCATGTACACCACATCACTGGGTCATGTTATCTGTTCTCACAGCTTCTCATACTACTGTTACACCAATGAAGCACAGTTACTTTGTGCCAGATGACTCCACGGTCACACACATTTCCGCTTGCCTCTCTGAACTATCCACAAGTATGAAGGAATGCAATCTTGAGTTGAGCCTCGCCCAAATGCACTGCTGGTGATCCCAGCCAAAGATTTAGGTTGCCATGATTTCGAGCTCAATATGGATTCTGCTACTGTTGCCTCAAATAAGGCCACAAGAAATCTAGGTGTCATTGATGATGACCATCTATCATTCTCTGACCACATAGCCTCAGTTTCCCAGTCATGTCCTCTTTTTCATGCCCTAATTGAATACAAGGCCCTGACCCTTGCCTATGAAGCTACAACAGGCCCTACTCTGGCTTACCCGAAAGCTATGCTAAAGCCCTATGTCCTTTCAGGACATTGTCTGTCTCCAGTACCAACCGTTTCACCTTGCCCTCTACTTACACATGTAGTGGCTCCTGTCTATTCAGTTCAGCTGCTGAAAGACCCAAAATACCTAGTGACACCATGATTCATCACTGATGATGTGCCCTGACAAACAGCACATGGATATTATCATAGCAGTAGTGTCTTTATCCACCCAAACAGCACTCCAAACAAACAGATCCTGAAAACATGTTAGTTCATGCAAATGTAATTATCATGTAGTAACCTTTATTTTAAAAAAAACTTTGATCTTGAAAATGACACCTTTCCTGAAGTCAGATTTTCCTAGATTTTTAGTATGTTATTAAGGACACTTAGAGGTAACAAAATCAGTTGAAAAACCTTTTGTATCAATTTTTTTGGGGTTAGGTCTTTTTTTTGCATAGATGTACTCGCCTATACATACATACATACATACACACACATTGCATTGCAAATACACATTGCATCAGCCATAGTATTTTCAGCACTAGTCTGTTTTGGGTGTGTTCAGCATATTGGTGGTTGAAGTGTCTTTTCTGCCCAAGACAAGCTCAGATATTAGTAAACAATGCTGTATGAAGCATTATGACAGAAACACCATGGCTGTGGTCCCGACTCCATAACAGCTCTTTGACCAGCAAAAGGAGATAATTGAGATGTTTTGACATAAAGTCGTACACTTTTATAGTCTAGGGGAAATGTGAGAATTCCCTTCACAGAAATGAAGTTGAAAAGAATGTGCTTTTACTGGCGAGAGGTCAACAGAGACAGAGTGAGAAAACAAAAGAGACTGACTTTGTTTCTATGTGTTTGTGCTGTACAGTATGTGTGTGTATTTGAGAGAGAGAGAGAGAGAGAGAGAGAGAGAGAGAGAGAGAGAGAGAGAGAGAGAGAGAGAGAGAGAGAGAGAGAGAGAGAGAGAGAGAAAGAGAGAAAGAGAGGCAGAGAATGTGAGTCTTTTGATATAGCCTTTTCGTATTTCTACCTAGCACAGATCCATAATGGTGTACTCAAATGCTGAAAACTAAGGACTTGTAACACATTTCCAAACACTAACTAATGCACCCATCATAGTAAAACACAAAAAACTAGCTCTGTCTTGATGCTTTTCATCCTCTCTCTCTCTCCCTCACCTTTCTCCCCATCTCCTTGTCCTGTTTCCCTGCCCCCCAACCAAGTGCAGACATCCCAACACCTTGTACATTACCCAAGGGTTTCCCCTCAATCGGCCACTCATTAAATCAGGCAAGAGATTTGTCGATGTCAGACCCAACCCACAAAACACTCTCCCAGGTGTCCCACTAGAGGAGAGCAGAGTAAGGGGGCAGCCATGGTCTCTGACGGCCCCGGGAGGGTGTAGGGCATGGGGGCATCTTTACAGGCTGCTAGACAGCTTGTGTGTGTCTCCCATTGGCAGCTGGAGCAGACCCCCCTCTCCTCTCCTCCTCTCAGCCCAAAGTGTGACCATGAACTCCCCCAGTCCTCCAGTAAATACCTCGATGATGGGTTAACATTGAACCCTGAACCTTCTCTGAAGGGGGGAAATTAAAGAGTACATTTCTTGCCAGTACCCTATTGTCCTGCCTCTTCCATCCTGGCTGTTTCAACTTGGGGCTGTATCACTTTCATGTTCATCTATCACACGCATAAGTGTGCACAGATAGGTACGAGATGGTGCTAAAGCTCATGCCCCTGGGCTCATGCCCAGGCACCAAAAAAAGCCCTTTCGAAAGTCTATTTGTTGTGGTTTACAAGCCTAAGCATAGCACCATCCTATTTGGCTGGGAAACCACTGACTCAACCAAAAAATATTAGGTACGGTCTGGATCTGGATTAGGTACGGTCTGCTTTCGCGCCTCCAAAAGAGCAGCACCAGGGTCCTTTCGTCTGGATCGATTCCAACCTTTCACCTCAGTCTCAATCTGCTTGTTTGGTCTGGACCAGATTTCTGTGGTTTGTATTCAAACCAGCCCTAAAGGTCAGAACCTAGGTAAATTTGGCTCATTTGGTCCAGACCAAACAAGGTAGGTGCATGAATACACCCTAAGAAAGATGGTATTTAAGTGGGTAGGCTTTGTACATTCATCCTTGATTATGTCATTCAATTTAAATCACACAGAGATGGTTTTGATGTTGTTTGAAATGGGTTCAGCATCAAAACCATTTATGAGTGATTTAAATTGACTGACATAACTAAGGATGAATGTATAGGGTAGATGTACAGGTCTGGGGTTCTACCTTACCAATGAAAAGGCACACTTCTGATGTCTTCATTAAAATCTGTATACAAGATTTCCGCGACAAACAAGGGTATAGAATGAATGGAGTTCAATGGAAAAGTCAGACCAAGAGATGGGAGACTAGACTGAATTCCACTTTGACATGACACTTAAAGGGTTTTCAGGCTGACCAGAACGGAGCTGGTGCCAATACCCGCACCAGTTGCATCCGGCACTTAATGCTCGTCTGCGAACCGCACGTGTTCATACCGGTTCATACCGTGGCCATCAAGCGTTGGGAGGCTATTACGCCATGCTGGGTGCACTAGCGTTCAAACACAGCCCACTTGAGGTCGCATATAGACCCAGTGGCTACTGCTCAAGCTCCTTGGTGCACCAGCGGACACGGACATGTTCTGTGGACGTACTGTGGATGTCCGCGCCGTTGGTGTGAATGCAGCGTCAAGCTCCTTGGATAGTACGTACGACAGTTTCCTGAAGCTCAGATAGAAACTAATGCATTCTCTATTCAGACCCATGGGAGCCTCATGCTCCAAAACTGGGGAAATAACCAGTTAGTGGATCACAGTCATCCCTGGCAGGGAGGAAACTGGGAGAAAAACAACCTCTTCTCCTTTCACGGAGGGAGAGATGTGAGAAATAACCCATTCCCTTCTTACAGAGGGAAAAACGGGGAAAACCGGGTGCACACCAGGTGCATTATGCACAACATTTGGTGACGCCAAACACACTCGGCGAGCTGCGCACAGCAGTATAGGACTCCAGACTTAAGGATGCAAGGAGTGTCACTCCTGTCCGAAAACATGAGTAAGGGTACACACGAGGAAACACTGCCAGTGTGGGGTACTGAATCAGATTTGAAATTACCGGATGACCAGTAAGGTTCATCTCCGTGGGGTAAGGAATTACACAGGGGTTATTCCA
Source organism: Engraulis encrasicolus (assembly GCF_034702125.1). Taxonomy (NCBI): domain Eukaryota; kingdom Metazoa; phylum Chordata; class Actinopteri; order Clupeiformes; family Engraulidae; genus Engraulis; species Engraulis encrasicolus. The sequence goes on from NC_085867.1 coordinate 55,689,966, forward strand.
GATAACCAGCCGCTTGTGATATGGTCACTCATAAGGCTTTCATGCCGTCCAGGGGTCCGTTTCTCGATTCTTGTCGTTGCTAACCGTCTTAAATCCGTCTTAAGACCATCTTACCGTTCCCTTGGATTTAGTGGTGAGCGTCGCCGTCGAGAGAGAGTTGAGTCGCTCGTACGAAGGACTTTGCTAACGACGATAGCAAAGACGCTTTCGAGAAACGGACCTCAGAACGGAGCCGGTGTCAGTGCCCGCACCAGTTACATTCAGCACTAAAGTGCTTAACTGCGAACCACCCGTGTTCATACCGGTCTCTGAACTTTTTCCGCACGTGACTGTGTTACCCAGATGAACCTGCTGACGGCCACGCTGTCGTCACGGTTAGCGGAGGAAAACCTGGTATTTTGCGGTTCGCATTGCGAACCAACTTTCCGGTTCGCGAACGCAAAAATCTGTGGCATGAACATGATGGCCGGTTCGCGTTCAGGTGCGGGAAAGGGCAACGGCACGGTTCTCATTCGGCCTGAATGTGCTATCAGAGCACCAGGGGTGCCAGGTACGGGATTTGAACTCAAAAACTTGGGGGTAGCTCTACTGCACCGTCCGAGGGTAAGCAGAAAAACACTAGGAGTGTTTAGTTCAGTGATTGGTGAATTCAAAGCAGCGTCATATCCTAGATGATGCGCATCCGGGGATTAAATGACCCATGACCCTGGTCACGTGACTTCACGGAACCACGGTTAGCATGGCTGGCCGAGTTACCAAGGTAGCCACCTTATGACGCCTTCTCCAGGGGCTTTGTGAAAGCAAGGCATACGGTGTGGTGTTCAACGTGCTTATCAGCGACATGTGTCAGGACACAGTATAAAAATTGCTGTTTAATACACCAGATGGGGGATTAACAGCCAGAACAATTACAGAGAACATCTGTTTGTTAACATAACCGAAGCACCCTTAGCATTAGGCCGGCTACACTTAAGCATTTTGTATAGCAACATTAGCGTTAGGCTGTACTGCTCGGGCATCCGAGCCGACCGTAACACAATTCCACACGTAACTCAGATTAATGGGGTATAATCAACGTCATATAAAAAAACAACAATTATTTTATTGTCAATATTAGACCGTATTGCCCGAGTCCGGGTCGGCCGCAACACAATTCTACCACTCAGGGAAAAGGGGGAGAATAAAATAACAGTCATGATGCCTAGCACATGGGGTAGAGCCATTGTGGGTGCATGATGAGCAATCCGATAAATCCCGCGGGGGATGGGTGCGGCGAGATCCTCTGTGACGAGGGTGTTGAGTGAGAGGGGTTCTGAAGCGACCGATCCGCCATCGCTGTCGTTGTCTTCTTCCACCAATGTCTCCTCCGCCGACTCACTAAGGCGCTGACATCGTCCGCAGTTGGCCCCAGACACGGCCTCCAGGGCGTGCTGAGGTCCGAGGCACACAATGCAGAGGAGATGAGGGACTTTTTGACGAGATGGGGAATCCACATTGTCCGGGGCACAGACGGCATCCCTTCCTCCAGTCGCTGAATCCCTCAATGTAGCAGCCATGTAAGCTAAGGCGTGACCGTTAGGTATATGACTGCTAGCATGCTAGTAACACCAAGCGGGATTAGCCGCTAGTCTACCTCGCGTGGCCGTAGTCCCTCGACGAATCCGTGGATGGTCGAAGGGGAGTTTCATAAGAAATTGCTCGGAGAACAATTCTCGTGTACTCTCAAAGGCGGTCCTCGTCCCGACTTGAGCGCCCAGCGGAGTCGCACCATTCCGGTTAGCACACTCCTGTGTAGGACAGTTAAACTCAGAGTCGGTAGGTTGTGCGTTCCACAGCCGAAGAGAGTATGAGAGTATGAGAATACGTGCCCTCGGCACTGCATGATACTGTTACCTTGATGGCGGGACTAAGCCCTGGCGTGGGAAATTTCCACCTTTCAGGATGATTTTAGAAGAAATTCGTCTTAGGTCGCAGCCAATGAGCTGTCTCCCATAGAGATCGAGAGTCGAACGAAACATTTCACAGTGTCACTTTAAAAGAACAAAGCAAACAGGTTTACAAGCATCTCAGGGTGAAATAAACTATAGGTTCACTACCACATTACTACCACAGCACTACCAGTATACCACAGGAGTAGTCTGTGGTCACAGCTTTTGGTTTGGATACCTTCATTGGACATTTTTTTAAAGGGACACTGTACAGGAAATGGTCAAAAAAAAGGTACTGCAACTATGCTGCTCATTGAAACCGGGCTGCCTATTACCAAATGTGATCTTTACATGAAAGTTTACTAAGTAATAAACAAATATTTTTTAGTATGGTCCAAGTAGAGTCATTTTTGCAGCTAAAAATGGCTATTTCTGGAAATTCAAAATGGCGGACCATGGAGAAGACCCCCCTTTTCATTAAAGAAAAGTGCAAGTTTTTCAGTCATAATGAATACTTAGAATTGTATGGTGGTGGTAAGTATTCATGAAAAAGGTAACATTAGTGAATGGGTAGCATGAATTCTGGAAATAAACAACTGAAAATCTCACACAGTGTCCCTTTAAGCTTCTAGGGACACACAACACACCACAACACACAACAACCTGAATGATTGGTAGTTCCAGTGCACATAAAATGAACCCAGGACCCCTTTCCTTTCTATTTTGTTCATATAGGCCTATCTAGCTAGACCAGGGATGTCGAACTCAGGCCCAGGGGGCAAATCTGGCCGAAGCCACGAGATAATTTCAAGTATGTAAACAATTGGCCCACATACACCATTACTGTAATAGCATAACAAGATGTGAACATGAAATTTCCAGATTTTGATTTTGGCCCTCAATCAATTTGAGTTTGACACCCCTGCACTAGACTATTTAGCAATAGCACTTTCTCAAGAATTCTTCTTCTGCCCTCAATGTGCACATTTAGGGTGAAGGGTACAGGGGTTGGAGCCTATTACTTCTGCACATTAACAGGGTAGCCCACGGTGAGATCCAGAGTGACAGAAGAACACTGCTGCAGGACGGTCATACCCTCCAAAGGCCATCGTTGAGACTCTTGTCTTTTAACAATGACAGAAGAGCACAGAGGACAAGGGGTGGAGGGAGGCTGGGTTGAGCTGGGCCAGGCTCGGGTGGGATAGAATGGGATGGGATGGGGTTGGGTGTGGTGTTAGGGTCGGAGATGGAGCTAGAGTTGGAGGCACTGCCTGAGCTGCAGATGTGCCAACTCTTGCCCCCTGTCCCCGTCCCGTCTCCCTGGCACAGGGGGTTGATGGATGGTTGGCGCTCAGAGTCCCTGCCCTCTCGCCTGCCTGCCTCCCCACTGGCCCCCATGCTTGTCCCCTCAACCATTCTGAGCAGATGTCTTCGGTGAACTCTGTCAAGTATTATAGAGCACCCGGCCAACAAGGCAGTCCTGGCTTGGAGGGTAGCACGTGTGCGGGGGCGTTGGCAGTCCAGGGATGCAAAGAAGGAAGGGAAAACCTCTTCCATAACTCAGTGCCTATATGGGCATTTCAATATCAGTGTTTGAACTGCCTGTCGGTTGTGAGAAACGGTGATATAGTTTATATTTATTTCACATGGAATTGATTTGTTTTCATCCTATAGCAGTACTTAACAGGTTAGTGTGAAGGAAAATTAACATTGCACAGCGTATCTAACATCCTGCACATTTCACTGCGGTAAAACTGACCGAACGAATAGTATGTTAATCAGTAATTCACATGTTTTATGTGAGTGTAACTTTGGTGTATGATACATAGGCAAGTATATCAAGCAGTCAGTGGCAGGCAGAATAAGAATACTTCTGCTTCTGCTTCATTTTTTGGGCCATATTTCACTGAAATGGTTTGTCCATCCAAGGGGCACGGTTGTGCTTTTTGTTTGGTTTATCCTTGCTTATAATTTTTGGTTTATCGCGCTCTTCCTTGAGTTAAACGAAGACTGGAGTACCTTGAAAAGCTGCACCTGCTAAAAAAGAAACATTCGAGGTGTGCGGGCCCTCACCAAAAATTTGGTTTATCCAACAGTGAAAATCACGCACCAGTTAAATGTCAACGTACCTACAGACCACTACATGTCTTCGGAGACAGCAAGCAGTGCGCTGACAGACAGCCTCACACAAGAACAAAGGTGGAGAAGAGTACCTGACTGGCAGAGGCAGTCTTTACAGCTGACAACTCATTGAGACCGCTGGACAAACAGTTTTCTTATTTTGAGAAATGACTGAAATAAAACTATAGGCTATGTGAATGTACAGAGTGGGAAATTGTTCGCATGTGCATGATGGCCTCCCAAATTCACATTTTTATTTTTTTCAGGTCTCCTTTTTCTTGTACACATGTCATTTCTCGCTCTTCTCAGAATAATTTTGTGTAGAACCGTGTAGTACCATTTTAATTTGAATGAATCCAGGCAGCAATTTGAGAGAAGTGTGTGTGTGTTGGGGGGGGGGCAGAGAAAGAGAGAGAGAGAGAGAGAGAGAGAGAGAGAGAGAGAGAGAGAGAGAGAGAGAGAGAGAGAGAGAGAGAGAGAAAGAGAAAGAGAGAGAGAGAGAGAAAGAGAGAGTGAGAGTGGTGGGTGGCTGCATGATGGGTTCAATTGTCAGTAGTTTGCACAGCCAGTCAGCTGGGTCAGCTTCTCGGGCCGCGGGTGGCTCTTGGGAGGGTTGAGCCATGTGGACAGCACGAGCCACCTCCGTTTGAGGGGGCACACTCAAGAGGAGAGCCAGAGCTCAAACTCCCCTACCAGCCAATCCCTCGAGAGGACATCATGGACAAGTGCAAGGGTTTTTTTTTTTTTGAAGGATATTATTGAAAGACCGACAGACAGAAAGCAAGAAGGAGAAAGAAACAGGTTTGCGACCGACCACTGCCTAACCCTACCCACCCTGCTCTGGGCTGTCCGAAGATGTGAGGTTTGGTTTTCACAATGTCCCTGTACACACGCTCACACACACGCGTGCACGTGCGTGCAGACACACTAACTCACACACATTCACAGAGTTGCGCACTCTTTCCCTCGAGCAATCCCCCCCCACCCCCCTTCTCCTTTCAAACACCTACCGGCCAGCTCCCAAGCCTCTCCTATGGCTAGGCCTCCAATTAAATCAAAAGTGGTTTGTTTTTATTGGTCTTTTGCGCTGACAAGTGGGCTATCATCCTGACGGCTCTACCTGTCAGCGAGCAGCAAGTGAAAATCCTCAGTTGACAATGCCCAATGCTTCCAATTAGGAGAGAATCAGACTCCTGCCGCGCCGACTCTCTCTCTCTCTCGGTCTCTCTCTCTCTCTCTCTCTCTTTTACTCTCTCTCTGCACCCTCCCCATAGATCATCCCTTCTTCCCTTCTTGACTGTGCTGACACGCACACACACACACACACACACACACACACACACACACACACACACACACACACACACACACACACACACAAGGGAAAACACACACCCACACATACACACATACCGCTCCCCCTCAACACATACACAAATACAGCAGCTCCCATCTTGCTTCTTTTTCTTTCCACTCACCATCGATTCAAGGCGAAGCCATCTCTGTCTCTCTCTCTCTCGGACCCACATTGAAAGAGATGTGGCTGGTCTCTCCCTTGCCTCCACTTCTGCATCACTGAAATATGCGTATGTGTATCATGTATATTTGAATAGTCTCTCTCTCTCTCTCTCTCTCTCTCTCTCTCTCTCTCTCTCTCTCTCTCTCTCTCTCTCTCTCTCTCTCTCTCTCTCTCTCTCTCTCTCTCTCTCTCCAGTTCAATTTAATTCAAGGGTAGTTTTATTGGCATGACTCAGATGCAGTGTTGACAAAGCTGACGTACAATAAAATAATAATAATAGTTGGCCAAATAAAAAACATAAAATGCCTAAATAAGATAAACATATCAATACATCTACATCTATTTACTGTATAGACACACAATCTCTCTCTCTCTCTCTCTCTCTCTCTCTCTCTCTCTCTCTCTCTCTCTCTCTCTCTCTCTCTCTCTCTCTCTTGCCCGCACGCACACACGCACGCGCGTGCTTACACACACACACACACACACACACACACACACACACACACACACACACAGACGTTTTCTGCTTTTTTTCTGCTAGGTATGTCTCCCCTGCAAATTACTGACACAAAACGGGGTGTAGTGCCGGTGTCGCGGGCCGCTGCGGGCTGGCGGTCCGGGTGCTGTCAGGTCTAATGAGGCGATGAAGGTTTACTCCTGCTGCATGCATGTGCTAAAGTCTTTCTTGTGTGACAGCTGACGGGGAAATGTGAGTGTTAACCTTATAAAAGATTCAGCGGATCTCATTATTTGCTGTCAAGTATCGTACCTGATGGCTTTAAGGTGCGCGGATTTGCATCTCTGACTGGTCCAGGTTGCATCCATAGTTTTTCCCCCTTTCTTTTTTAAAAACACTGTTTGTTTGTTGTCTAAAGTCAGCCCTTTTCTTTATGAAATAATCTTAACACGTCTTTTTAGAGCGATGTGTTTTGTCTATGTTTTAAGGACAGAGATAAAAAGAGAGAATTCGAAGCAAGACATGTTTATTTGTATAAAACAGACGTGAGTATAAACGTGTGTAGGGAGTAAAAAACATACACGGAAAGCTGTAGCCTAACTGAGGTGGATTTTGAGGTCAGGCATCGGCAGATGCCTGAATCTGAATGACAATACGAAACAAGTAGGCCCAATGTGTGGGCCTATTTATAAAAACACATGCAAGGAAGAATGGCGCATCATAGTGTGCTAAGATAAACCAATGAAAAACCTTAAAAAAACAGAGCCTCCATCAAGCCGACTCCCCTTTTAACGATTAGGCTACGTTTTTATACATGCTAGGCCTATGCTTTAATGGGAGAACATATGTTTTCTCATCTGCATAAAATCAAGGGGGAATGAGACCATTAACGATGCACACACTAATCAAATCAACCTTGAAATATGACACCAACGCTGGGATGGAACCGGTGAAGTAACCTATTAGCCTACGTTGTTTAGGCTACCTGAATAAACCTTAAGTGAAATGATCTTCTAAGTAAGTTACTAATACAAGTAAGCTACTAATTATTTCGTTTAATCAACGATTTGCAATAGCTACTTCACATAGATAAATAACGGTAGGCCTAGGCCTAATCATTTCCTAATAATAGGCCAAATTATTAATAGCCTGTTAATATTTTTCTCGATAGTTTCCTTGATAGTTTCTTAGGCTATAAATGAAAAAAAATCTGACCCACTGACAACAGTTATAACAGGTTATAGCCTACTTCCTCTTTTCTCTCTTGTCTAACTTTGTAGGCCTATGTGGTATTAGTCTGAAGGGTTCAGACCCACTGTCAGTCTACTTTCCCGCGAAGGCGTGGGCTCCGGGCTATTCGCAAGAGGTGTGGGTGTCCTCTTTTCGCAATCACACAAATGATGCAATGTAGGCATGGATTAAAAAAAAATCTCGTGGTTGCCAACTGATCTTTCAAAAGTCATTTTGTTTTATAAATGATGGTAGTGTCACGTGAGAAGTTGGGAATAGGCTATAGGGCCTACGCGCACAGACCTGGGATGAGGATGAGTTAACGTGTAGTCACTATGAGATAGGCCTATACATGGTCTTAAACTTGGTATTCTGGTTTTACTCTTTCGGTTTCAAGTGGATATTCTTACAATAAGAGGAAAAAAAACACTAACTGTCAAAGGCGAAGTCAAGCCCTTCAACACCAATGGCGACGAAATAATTCTGGTGCAAACTGAAAGCAAAGGAGAATACAAAACACTAACACCCGTAAATTGTGCAACCGTAAATTAAACTTAAGTGAGAGCACATTGCTCCTTGTCTTTACCCCCGCCTCATTGTGACAGCTTGCAGCCGCACCAAGACCCCCAGGGAGCGGGGCGCGGATTCACTAACCTGCCGGTGTCTACAACCCAATAGCGCCTCCAATCTGGTGTTCTGATGGGGGGCTCAATTATTATGCCCTGTCGGGAGTCACGAGGGGCTAACTGTTCGGGGGAAAGACATGGAGGAGAAGACAATAGTATTTCATGCGTGTTAAAGTTTCGCGTCACTCTGCGCTTTTTTGGACAGCGCCACGGAGTTCTTCTTCCTCATTAGTGCTGACTGCCCCTCCTATTAGATACATATTACGCGCTAAACGACGCGTTTGGTCGTTTGCATACGTTTTGGTCAACGAAGTTGGATCTGAGTAAGACTATCCAAAATAGATGGAAAGTAACGAACAAGTGGGTTGTTGCATCTCTCCAAGGTTTGCACAAAGTAATAGGCGTTACATATCAAGACCATCAGATTTCGCTTATTAGGAGGGCTTTTGGTGAACAAAAACAGCAGCATATAGGCCTACAACAATTGGAAAAAAAACTTGAGAACTACACCAAGACGAAGAGGTCATTGAAATACCATTGTCTAAATTGAAATATCACGCCCTTGTAATTTAAGTTAGTCTATGGATTATAGATACTTCTTTCATTTCTCTCTTCCCTTTAAAGTCTGCCAAATTTAGCAGCTAATCACAAATTAGCATACTCTTTATGTAGTCTTATCTCATTGTTTCTGAATGAATGTTCTCATGTAGCCTAGCTATGATAAAAAAGACAAATAAAACTGCCTGAGCACAGCGAATGGTCTTGCCTCTTCCTGGGACTACACGAAGATGACAACCCAGAAAGAAAGGGGAAAGCTTCTTTTTAAACGCCAACATGGTTAAACGCGGTGTGGTATTCCATTGAAAAAATGTTGGTCAATTTGAATGGAGTTTTGAATTTGGACAGAGTGTGTTCAAGCTATAGTTCAGCCAGCGAGACATGCCTTATACTGATCATCCTATAAGGCTTTTATCAGCCTCATCAATGATGTAATGAAAGCAAACAGTGTGAAAATTGCCTGTAAACAGTTGGATCTGAGTCTCCTAATGAATTCAGTGTCTCTTTTCATCAGCGTGAAGGGACGAGAGGGAGGGCTCGAGGGGGTCCAGTGTTCCTCTCTGTTAGCCCGTCAACACCCAAAAATACCTCTCAGCCAATAGGGACCGGCCGCTGGGGATTCACGTGGACGGTGCGCCCTTAAAACCCCAGTAACAGAGTTTTTCCACAACTTCATTTTTAGGCTTTCTTTCCGTCGCAGCTCGGAGCCTACGTTCCCCCAATGTGTCTATTTAACCCTTATTACCTCATTTCTGATTCACTTTCTCTCGCATCCACTTTTCCGCTCGCTCTCTCCCTCTTGTTCTTCCTTTCACCGGCCCCATTCTGTGTCTGGCGTTGCATCACTTAGTTGGCACAGAATGATCTTCGCTACTCCACAGAAGCCCTGGTGACAGCAGCGAACTTCCACTGAACTGATGAAAATTTCAACAATTGGCTCTTCCATCCGCGCAACTCCTGCTAGTCAGTGTAGCGTTGTCCTTGGTGCTGAAATCAACTCGTCCGCGCCGGTCGACTGTCAAAGGGGGTGCAATTTGAAATGCCGTGTAACTTGTGAGTGTTAGCGCGGTGTCTGACCAATGTGATGCTTTGGAACATAATTCAAAATTAACAATGTCGGAACTCTTTTAGGGCAGAAAAACTGGACCCGGTAAATCAATGAAATTCGCCAGCCGAGAGCCAGCAGTATCGATTTTTGTACGGCGAAGAAACGAAAATATCTGGAGACGGGGTCGATTTTTTTCTTCAACTGCTTTAACCCCGTTAACCTGGTGAGGTATTTTTCCCGCGTGTCTTCAGTTACATGAAAATATATCTGGAACAAGAAACTTTATGAAAGAGTGGATTTTCGATTCGTATCTGGAATTTCCTCCTGGATAGGCTACGCTACGATCACATTATAGGGTATTTCTCCACACTATTCAAGCTGAATTTGACTGAATCCCAATGATAGTCTGAGAGCTGGGCTTCAACGCTACGTTGATTTAACCATGGAGTCATCCACAAACGGGTCCAGTTTTGGGATCGACTCACTACTCTCACACAGACCTGGCAGTCCGGTTATGTCGAAGGGGGACAGTCTTGTCGGGGAATGCCGGTCTCCGCTGGAGTTCAGCCCACGATCTGACCTGGAAAGCGGTTGCTCGTCCCCGCCGTCACCGAGGCGAGAATGTGGAGATGAGGCTGTCCAGCGACAGGGTCTTGCACTTGGGTTGCCGGCCCACCTTCAGCACGGCCAGATCTCTGCCGGTTCCCAACCTCGGACTGTCACCTCATCTTTCCTTATTAGAGACATTTTAGCTGACTGCAAACCGCTGGCTGCTTGTGCGCCATACTCGAGCAATGGCCAACCGACTCAAGACGGGGGAAGACTTGCCTCCAAAATAGCAGACGACTTCATCGAGAAGATACACAGTAATTCGTCATCAGACAGCGAATACAAAGGTATGGAGCGATGTTCACCTTTTCTTGTGCGAATATAGGCCTACTGGATGTGTACCCGGTTAATGTGTGAAAATTGACATTATTATCACTGTTTGTAGGAACTTTTAAAATGGTAAAATGTTGAGCTGAAATTGCCCACCACAGGTAGGATTATTTTCTTCAGCTTTGCGCTAGTTTATCTTGTCTAGGGTGGCCTGTGTGTGGGAAAGTAAACTATCAACAAGGCCTCGTTGAAACATCGCTCAAAGGTTGTTCAATTTCAGCCTGCACTTTATAAATCTGTAGATGAAATATATTTAATATTGAACACATTTGTTTATCAACATTTAATGAAAGCGTTTGAGGAGTTTACGAAAAACGTTTGCCGGAAGCACCATTTACGCATTTCTGGAAAAGCGTGCTTTTGGGCCATGAGTTTTGATGGCATAGATAATATATGTGCGAGATTCACCTTCAGACACGTGTCATCAAAGATCTGCATATCTCGCAGCTTGTCACATTAACAGCACCTGGCATTTTCATTAACAATTTAATGAGGCACTGAGTACTTATTTATAAACCAATTAGCTTATCACCAGCAGCACAAAACAAAAAAGTCAAGCCAGCTATTATTTCAGAGTGTGTGGTTTTAAAAATAATTGAGCACATAGACTAGTTTTAAAAACAATTACGCATGTAATTTAGGTGCCATGTATCTTCACATCACTCTATTTCCACTAGGTATCATATTAATATTGCTTTACAAAATACACTAGTGGATCAATTGCATCGTTACATGTGGGAGCACCAGTTTAATAGGATTCAAACTACAGAACGCCTCGGCCTTGAGGCGCCGAAGTTGCTCAAAATCAACCTATTTCTATATCTGTCTTTTAAGCCTTGTAAACTCTACACGCCGCCTTGATTTCGCTGATTCTGCCTCCTAATATTACAGGGATTTGTGGTAATTTGTCTTTGTGCTAATCAGATTTGTAACGCGGACGGTCGATTCGGTCTTTATTTCGCCCCTTACCCAGGCCACTGTGAAGTCTCTGTGTTGTCCCGGTTGAGAGAGTTCTCTCCCTTGCGGCTCAATTAACCGGATTATTGTCCTCCTTGTGAGACGCCTCAGCTATTCAGCTGGCAACATCTCTGCTTCGCGCACCACTCTTTTTTAGGGATTTGGGGGAGAAGAGCTGTTTTTCCCCCGGATTAGTGGAAAAAGATAGTAAATTTGATATCAACCCACCACCCACAACAAACAGCCACCAAGCATCGGAGACGGGTTTTGCAAACTGTGACAGAAGATGCCCAATTACCCCATATAAAACAAGGACTGATTGATTTGTCTAAAACGATTTTTTTTTTAAAGTAAACCTACTATCAATGGCTGTTAAACCAATTCCACATGGTAAAACCTCAGCAATAAAAGTTTTAAATACGTAGGAGTGTAGGCCTACATCAGTGGTCGTGCAAGGGTTTACGTCTTTGATTAAATTCAGCTCATGTTTTTTTTTCAGTGAAAGAAGAAGGCGACCGGGAGATTTCGAGTAGCAGAGACAGCTCTCAGGTCCGCCTGAAGAAGCCCCGGAAGGCGCGCACCGCCTTCACCGACCATCAACTGGCCCAGCTAGAGCGCAGCTTCGAACGCCAAAAGTATCTAAGCGTGCAAGACCGAATGGAACTGGCAGCCTCCCTTAATCTTACGGACACGCAAGTGAAAACTTGGTACCAGAATAGGAGGTGAGCACACTATTTCTGAACGTACACACGCACACACACACACACACACACACACACACACACACACACACACACACACACACACACACACACACACACACACACACACACACACACACACACACACACACCTGCTTAGTGACAAAGTCGACCGAGACAGCCCAGTATTTCAGTCTGACTGGCAGGTTAAAACGAGTTTTCCATTCAGCAGACTAAAGACAAGTCAAGTGTAATCAAGAGCTCTCAGAGATGACAAGGGAAACCAGTCCGAGGGCAGTTTATATGACATGTTGATTACAGCGTCAGGTGTGATTTGGATTTCAAGTGGAACGTCCTTGTTGGTGACGGGTTTTCTTGATTTTACGCGTACTTTTACGCACAACTCCAAACGCCTGTTGACACATACATAACCACATACGAATAATAATTTATGCATTTTACATGTGTTGATGTATGAAACATAGGCAAAATAAAGTGAAGTTCATGTTAAAAATGACTTCTCGTAAAGTAGGCCTAGCTCATGATGTTAAATCAAATCTGTGAGTGTTCTGAATTTGCACCAAAATCCCCCTGGGCTTGTTACACTGAAAATAACTCAATTATATCGGTTTTTACAACGTATTCAGTAGGTCTAACCCAAACGGATTATTTAGATATCCACAAATATTGTTTTACATAAATTATGAATTAGTCTATATGCTCTCTATAAATAATTCAGATGTGGCAATTTACTTACCTTTCCAAAGAATATAAATCATTATGTGGCCTACTAAAACTCTTACATCTTGTGAGAACCATCACATTACGGTTTATCTAACGATAAGTGAGTATTTTTTAATTGATGCTTGGAATGACGTGGTTATGAGCATTTTCTCATTTTGGAAGTTCCCATTCTCTATTACTGAATTATTGTTACAGGTTGGTTTAGTTAGCTAGTTAAGGGTACATTAATTTAAGACATTGTGGTGCCGACGCTATATCTCATACAGTTTGTCAATTAACTAATTTGTCAATTCAACACTGTTCAATTTCTTGTGTGTGGACAACATATGGAGGCTGCTGTCTGGAAATTAGGGTAGCCTACACTTAAACTGCCGCCAATTGTTATATAGGCCTATTAGAAATTATGATGACGGTAGTGGCAACGATTATTATTAATAATGAATTTGTTGTTGTTGTAGCTTCATCTATTTTGAGGTCATGTCGCAGTATTTCTGAAATGTACACTTTTGTTCTTTCTTGGGGAAGGACCAAATGGAAGAGACAAACTGCAGTCGGACTTGAACTTTTAGCGGAAGCTGGAAACTACTCTGCCCTTCAACGGATGTTTCCGTCGCCATACTTCTACCCACAGAGCCTGGTATCCAACTTGGATCCAGGAGCGGCGCTGTATTTGTACAGAGGACCATCGGCTGCTCCTCCACCGGCTCTTCAACGACCCCTCGTCCCTCGGATTCTTCTTCACGGTCTGCAAGGTGGTAGCGAGCCACCGCCACCTTTAACCTCCCTGTCTGGCGTGCTGCCACGACCTACACAGCCACGATGAGCAGAGCGGGACACACTTGGACTCATACTGCAGTCTGCAGCTTGGAACTCCGTTGAAAACAGTTTTTAAATAGCGAGATACTTAAGAGATAAATCAGTATCTTGATGGCATCATGTTCGAAAAATTGAAATGAACATCTGGACTGAGTAATTGAATACTGTCCATTAGTCCTATTTATTATTAATTTATTTTCCCCGTATTTATCTCGGAAATATATTTATTATTATAAATGGTTTACTCTCAGATCTCCTTTGTTGGACAATAAGAGTCCTACAGTCCTACAGCAAATTTCGCAAAGGCGCAATAATAATGCTGTGACTTGAATGAATCCCAAGATATCAGGAGCTATTTCATTTTCTAATTATACAAATTATTATTATTATTATTATTATTATTATTATTATTATTATTATTATTATTATTATTATTGACACTATACTATATACTATGGAATACAAATCCAGTCTCATTACATCCAAACTCGACGCATTCCATTGCATAGCACCTCCAATTCATAGACTTTCTGGCAAAATCGTCTTTAAGCGTTACAGCCAATGTACAGAAGCAGAAAATACATGTAAATAAGAATATTTTGTGTTATATTCAAAGACAAAAACCATGATTTATTTAATATATTTTCTCGTTTTCTCATATGGATCCTTGTCATTATCTCTTCAGACTCAAGGCGAGAAAAATCCTCTATGCCGCGCCCAATATTTCATAGCAATCCCCAGGTTTCCAAACGCCAGTTTAACATTATACACCGAATCATGAGTCAATTATGAACCATACGTATTTTCCCCAAAAAGAGCTTTGACATTGGGGACATCGTTATAGCTACGTTCTAGGTCACAGGACACTTTGAGGTGGGACATTGATGCCCAACAGACTCCAAGAGGGTACTGGTACATAAAACAGAGTTAATGATAAATGTTGAACCTAAGCTTTGTCTCTCATAAAGTTGGTTATCAGAGATTAATTTCGTGAACAGTACAAAAAAGTGCGCGCGCGCACAAAAATAGGCCTACGTAGGGCGTGCGCGCACGTGTGTGTGTGTGTGTGAGAGAGAGAGAGAGAGAGAGAGAGAGAGAGACTTAAAAAGTAAAGAGATATAAGCCACTTCAATAATTAATCAATAGAGTCTGACAAACCATTAAACAATAGGCCTAATTATGATAATGACGAGATGGTGAGCCTGTTGCCAGCACAGCTCTCCTTCCTGCTCCAACATGTCAAGCGAATCCAGACATTTGACATTGTGACATTATTTCTGTTATTGGATATATGAACAATCCTGTTTCTATTTTTGGTGAAGCTGTATATTGGACATTAATTTGTGAAGTGATTTTCGTATTTCCGTTTCTATCGCTTCCTGTGTGCAGCAAGTGCAATTCCCTTTTCTTCTGTCCCTTTTTGGTTTCTTTTTTTTTTACACACACAACATACACCTGCAGAAGCACTGAGATTGGGCGTGCAGGGGGAGCGGAATTGCGGAGCGTTACTTTTATAAATGTGCAAATAAAGATTCTTTCATTACATGTGCACTGAATGAGACTGGGTTGTGTTAGCCACGTGTGTAAATGAGTGGGGGGTCGTGTTCGGGTCGTGTATGTGAGAATATTGCTGCTGCCGTTAAGGGGTAAAATTGGTTTTCTCACTTCTCTCCCCCTTTACAGATTATGAGAGACAGATTGGCTACGTGCAAGGGGACGGGACAGTAACCCCCCACCCACACAATTATCATTCGATGGTGTTTGAGAAACACTAAGCTTTGAATCAATCTTGAATTCATGAGTCTTGGCGACCTTGATCAATAAGAATTCTTGAGATTTCAAGGCGCAGTCGCCAACAGAAGGAATGGAAAGACAATAAAGCCCCCAGCAGCGATTCAAGTTGTGGGAATACCTTCAACGATGATTATAGGCCTATATTAACAATTTAAATAATAATAATAATAATAATAATAATAATAATAATAATAATAATAATAATGACAACAACAACAACAACAACAACAACAACATTTTCAAGAGACGTTTAGCGCGAGAAGTCATATAGGCCTTTCCTCACTTTTGATATAGACATATTCATAATTCACATGATCTTTGTATCTGATGCACAAAACACAGCAAAAGAAAGAATGTGTATTGTTTGTTGTTTCGGTAACCACTGTCTGTTATGTGCCACATTAGGTCTATAGGCCTACCTAAGCGTTTATACATAGGCCTACCGGGTTAAATGTTTCATATCCAGCTTCTCACCAAGTCAGCATACTTTCAGTAAACTCGACTTTTACCTGGACTCTCACTTTCATGCAGTCTTTCCATAAAACAAGTTAAGGTGCATTCTATAGGCTAGTGTAGGATATTGCTGATGATAGGTTGCATTTGAGGTAGGCCTAAATGTATAATACAATTTTGAAAGAGAAACGTAGTGATATTGACGTTCAAGATTCTATTAGTGGCAGAGTGTTTGAATAATTGTATAATGTGTCTGTCAAACACTTTGCTGAAATCCCACACTATTTGGTTAGCACCGCCGATTTAATTTGTCAGACCCAAAATGTTATTTAAAAAAAGAGTGTCAGTCGGTATAAGAGCGCCGGAATAAACCTTAACCTTTTGGAGACGCCAAGAGATTATGGCACGGATTTTGGTGTTGCCAAATTGCCAGCTAAAAATGATAAATTTAATTCCCTTCTTGATATCCTTGGATATCAAAACTTTAATCTTTCTGTATCTTTTTTATGAAGAGATCAGGACTCATTTACTGTCCAGTGTCTCAAATCTCTCGCTCACTCTCTCTCTCTCTCTCTCTCTCTCTCTCTCTCTCTCTCTCTCTCTCTCTCTCTCTCTCTCTCTCTCTCTCTGGTCAGGTGTCCACTGGGGAGAAGTGGCAAAAAGCGCTACATTTGATCATTTTACGCGCGCATCAATTTTACAATACCAGCACTCTGCACGCCTGACTGAATAAAAGGCCCGTTATTGTGCCATTTTCGTTCGTTTTTCATAAACAATATGTGGATGCAATATTAATAGCCTGGCTAAGTGTGTAATTGTTTAAGTGCCCCAAATGATCCCATTTGGAAATGGATTGTTTCCATGCTCTTTTCTTGAAAGTGTTGGTGGTGAGCTCTTTGCCAAGCGGCTCCAACAGCTGGTGACCGGGCGATGGTGACAGTGGGCCCGGATCAGCGCAGCGGACAGCTGGTCAGCGGTACCCGAGTAGCCCCTCCTTTTTCTACCCCCTCCAGCGAGGAGACTGACTTTAAACAAACCAAAAGCTCTGCCTGTGATGCCCGGGGTTTGGGGAGTTCAAACTGTCAGG
>NC_085867.1:55711943-55741943 GCF_034702125.1 Engraulis encrasicolus
GTGTGTGTGTGTGTGTGTGTGTGTGTGTGTGTGTGTGTGTGTGTGTGTGTGGACAGACTTGGTGTTTGTGCAATGTTTGTGCTTCATGTGAGCCTGTGTGCATGACATTGTCTTTGTCTGCGTGCTTGCGCGCGTGATGAAATTGAATAGAGCTGGCAGTGTCAGGATGTAAGGTGTTTTGTTTTGTTTGGACTTTGTGGGCTTGAAGGCTTGTTTGTGGTCTGGCGGTGGTGGTGGTGGAGGAGGAGGTAGTGTTGGAAGTTTGCTTTGTGCCCTGGAGGAGGTGAGGTATGAAGAAGTGCTCTGGACACCAACAGTTCACTTGTACGCCTCCAAGGGTGTTTTCTAGCATCAAAGCCATTTTACACCATCATCTCAGCTTCCAGGGCACCAACAATAATGGCCAACCAATCGATATGTCAAAGCCAGAGAACATACAGAAGAAAAAGAGTTATTAACCTCTTTGGTAAAACAATCACTTCTTATATGCACTCACATTCTGGTGTATTTCATCAACATTTTTGTGTATTATTTTGCAAGCTGATTAGTTTGCAGACATGCTACACTAGGCATGCAGATACACATAATATGCACACATACTGTACTGCATACACAAGTCATATATAAAAACAAGCTCTCTAAGCCACAATCACACAATGCACCACACACGCAAGAACGCACACACACACACACACACACACACACACACACACACACACACACACAC
Organism: Engraulis encrasicolus; assembly: GCF_034702125.1. Lineage (NCBI taxonomy): Eukaryota > Metazoa > Chordata > Actinopteri > Clupeiformes > Engraulidae > Engraulis > Engraulis encrasicolus. The sequence goes on from NC_085867.1 coordinate 55,712,671, forward strand.
ACACACACACACACACACACACACACACACACACACACACACACACACACACACACACACACACACACACACACGCACAAACTAAATATACATATTTACAGTCCACCAAAATAGAGACGTATGAACTCATAAGGGAAGGCATGCTAATGTTCGCAGTTAGATGAGGGATATAGTAGCACACTCCTCCTCAGATAATGTAGGCTAGCGGTAGTGTAGTGAGTAGTGTGGTGTAAAGGGAGGTCAAGCAGACACTGATTGGACATGTGATGTGGGCAGCCAGGGGACTGGACACCGGGGGAGTGACCAACCCTCGACTTCCCCCATTGCCTCCGAGGACCCCCACGGCCTTCCTACCAGCTGTCCCACAGCACTGTCACTCCAGGCCAATGCCAGAACCCCAGGCTAACAAGGCAACAACGGCCGAATGAGGAGGAGGAAGAAAGGAGGCAGACGAGGAGAGGAGAGGAGAGGAAAGGACGCGTGGCACAGGAGAGGACTGAAGGCAAGAGATGAAAGATGGCTAGGGAGGGAAAGAGAAAGAGACTGAGCAACCCTTATGAAAATCGACTATGGTTTTACTGTCATGGTTACTCTACAGTAAGTACTCTGAACCAACCATAGTATTGCTATGGCTTATCCATGTTTTGTTTGGGTAACCATGAAAGTTGTGGTTCCTGACTAACCACGGATCATAGTAATTCATGGTTTTCCTGATTTTTCAGCATGGTTTGTGACTAGTTTAACCATAATCACAAACCATGCTCAAAAAGCCATGGTTAATGGGGTTTCATGTGAGTTTCATGGTTACCCAAAAAACATGAAAACTTATTCACAGCGGTGTTGTAATGGTTAGGACTGAAGATCACAGAGTTGCAGGTTCAAATCCCACCCTTACCTCTCCATACACCTCCATCGATGGCTGACGTGCCCTTGAGCAAGGCACCTAACCCCACATTGCTCCAAGGACTGTCACCAATATGTGCGTTGGATAATGAAGCGGCGGCTAATTATAATTTAATTAATAGTTATAAACCGTGGTAAAACCATGGTTAGTTTTCAGAGTAAAACCATGGTTAATTTTATAGTTAAACCATAGTCGAACCATGATAGAAGCACAGTAAAAACAAAGTGTGTCAAACCATACTGAAAAAAACATGAAAACCAGGAAGTGGGAGAAGGAAGGAAGGTAGGGAGGTGAAAGAGGAATTGCAAAGATGTGGAGGAGAGGTTGAAAGGAGAGGATGCTTGCCAAATACACGTCAGGCCTAATGTCCAGAAAGGGGGATGGAAAATGAGTCCCCTAAGAAACTGGCAGACAATGACAGTATCATCATTCCCCTACATGAAGCAAATTTAGTAGAGATGTGAAAAAAGAATCGAAAGATTTTCACAGCACAGTAAAATGTCTACCTCTTTTGTTCATCTGAAGTGAAGACACAAACATTTGCACAGAGGCTAGGAGGATCTGAGAGATCTCAGAGCTCACTTTTAGTACGAAATGCTGTGAAGTCTCTCTCTCTCTCTTTATCTCTCTTTATCTCTCTTTATCTCTCTCTCTCTCTGTCTCTCTCTCTCTCTCTCTCTCTCTCTCTCTCTCTCTCTCTCTCTCTCTCTCTCTCTCTCTCTCTCTCTCAGCTCAGAGTGCACCCAAGGAGCACTCCTGCATTTGAAGCTTGTCAAAAGTGGCAGCCCGAATAAAGACCGGGAAACTGTGATGCGACATCAGGCCTCCAGATGCAAGGGGAAGGAAAAGAGGGAGAGACAGGAAGATGAATGTAGAGGTAGAAGGAGAAAGAGAGAGAGGGAGAAAGAAAGAAAGGAGAAAAAAAAGAAAGGCAGAAAGGGGAGATGAGGCAGCCACCGCAACACAGGGAGAAGGCTTCAAACATTTATCAATACAATTGTCTTTGCCAGGCAAGGCAGTTTAACCTCTTTAGCGTGCTTGACGTCTCTTAAGCACAAGTGACTCCCAACTGCAGGGTGTCTGTCTCATGCCTGTCTTCACAGCACCATGTGAGAGGTTGATGGGTGCACAGATCTTCACCCCACACCCAATCCACAGAATCCTCCTCCCCTCCACCCTTCTCGTCGCACCACACCACTCATGCAGGTGGAGGTCCCTTTGGAGTTACGGGAATTTCCTCAGACAGACAGACACAAACACAAACGCAAAACAAACATGCACACTCACACACACACAGGCATGCCCACATACACACACACAAAGAGAAAAATTCACACATACACAAATACACATGCACAAGACATGGCATGAAGCAAAACAGACTTTCCACACACCTATCCAAAAAATGAAAATACAGCAGAGGTAGAGATGGAGGAAAGCTTTGAAACATGGCATGTCTGTCTGTTGTTACTGTGTATATTGTACCGTAGCTCGCAGCTGTGTGCACAGATTTAATGGTGGAATGCATGTAATATACAGTAAGTTACAATTTTATGTTGGTGTACACATTGCAACAGTTTCAGGAAATTATTTAAACGTACCAAAACAGCAGCTCGTGTTGGCACCACACAAAGCACATTTTCCACTTCAAATGTTTTGCAAACCAACGTTAAACACACTTCCAAATATACGTTACAGTATGATTATTTTGTTTTTAAATCACCATTCCTCTTCAAAAGGCGATCAATATGTCTCAAAAAATGAGATCAGATTACATCTTACAAACATCCGTTACAAAGACTTTCTGACTTCCCACCACAGTACTGTATGTAAGTTTTAGGTCATATGAATATGTTTGGGCAATTTTGCTAAAAAAAAAATTACTTCAACAAAATAAGTGTTTCGAGAGAAATCTGTAAGAAGAGTGTAATTTTGAAATTGATCAGTTGAGTTCTGCTCATGGAGCATGTGGCTGTATTCATTATCTTTTGAAAGTCAGAGGAACAGCACACCAATTATTACATAAAAAGTAACAAGTTAACAAAATAACAATCCCATCCTGAAAACTAATATGCAAGTGTCATGATTTCAAATTAAGATTACACCTGACTCAATGTCAATACCGGGAAAATTCAAATAGGCCTACTTTGGGAAAATTCTGATCCGATCCGATCTCTGAATTATGTTGATATCTGAATCAGATACCGATATACCGATACCAATATCCCATCCCTACTTCTGATATTTCAAAGATTAAATGGATGTTTGCACACAAAACATGTTCATAGCATAATTACATTCAATAAGATGACATGATGGCCCCAAAAGAACAGAAAACAATTATTTATTTTTCTTAGTCACCAAGCTAATCACAACATACACTATATGAATCGAATTATAGTGATAGAATTGTATGCATTAAGGAGAAACCTGTTCATTCTCAATACTGCCAATAAGTCTTATCCGTTGGTTGAACATACACTCACCGGCCACTTTACAGTAATAGAAACACTATTACAACGGTTCAATGAGGTTCTGTACAACTGTTCAATCACATGACATCACATCGAGATGAGCTGATGCAGTTCAAACCGAGCATCATAATGGGGAAGAACATGGGGAAGAACATGGCATGGCTGTTGGTGCTCAAAGGGCTTGATTTCAGTGTTTCAGAAAATACTGATTGACTGGGATTTTCACACACAAACATATCTAGGGTTTACAAAGAATGGTACAGAAAAAAAATACAGTGAGCGGCGGTTCTGTGCACAAAAATGCCTTGTTGGTGGCAGAGGTCAGAGGGGAATGGTGAGACTGGTTTGAGCTGATATAAAGGCAACATTAAGTCAAATAACCACTCATCATAACCGAGATTTTCTGATTACACAGCACATCAAATCTTGAGGCAAATGGGCTACAGCAGCAGAAAGCCACATTTGGTGCCACTCCTGTCAGCTAGGAAATGAGGCAACAATTTGCACAGGCTCACCATACACAACACTAGAAGATCTGAAAAATGTTCCCTGGTCTGATGAGTCTTGATATATACTGCAACTCTACGGTGGAATGGAATGAAAACATAGATCGACCTTGCCTCTCATCACCGTTTCAGGCTGGAGATATACAGTAATGGCATAAGGATATTTTCTTAGCACAATTTGGGCCAATTAGTACCATCTTAGTTGGAATACCCCGAGCATTGTTGCAGGCAGTTGAGGAGGCAAAAGAGGGTCCAACACAGCACTGGAGAGGTGTTCCTAATAAAGTGGCCGGTCAGTGGTAATTCATATAATCAAATAAAGAGAATTCACAGACACAAAAACGAAACAGTGATCCATTAAAGCAGGGATGTCAAACTTAGGCCCGGGGGCCAAAAAATATGACTTGAAGATTTTGTGCATCACAATAATTTTGTGTGAGTTCGGATTAGTGTAAGAGCATGTACTAGCATGATAGTGATGAGTATTTGTGTTATTTGCCTAGCTTTGCGTATTCAGTGTGTGTACTGTATGCAGAATTCCACTGCATTTTATAATAGCCTAAATATTGAATCCGGCCTGTGACTTCATCCCAGATTTTGATTTTGGCCCGCTATGAATTTGAGTTTGCATTTGCAAGTGTTGAAGCGGTGTATGGGATAGAGAGGTATGGGGTATGTGTGATATTTCAAGCAGTGAGTGGAGGAGGGAGGGGAGAAAAACTCCGGCACACCTGCACGCGCACGTACACACGCACGCCCGCTATCAGGCATGCACACACACACGTACACACACACACAATCCCATTCCCTGTAAAATAGACAGATGTACAGATGTGCCAATTGTCTGCCCAGCGCTTTCTAGCATGAATTATAGCCTATTGACAAAAGAACAACTACCTTAAGCGTCTTCTTACATTTCCTGTCTGATACAACTGCATCAAGTGGTCAGGAGGACAAGGAAGACTGACCTTTCAATAAGAGACATACAGGAGAAAGTGGACAGGAGGAGACACAGAAGACTAACAGATGAAAGGAAGACATCGGTATACATAGCAAGTGATACTGAAGACAAGGCAGCAGTAGAATGATTGCACATCAGCTGATAAGAGTCAGAAAGGACACAATTACGAGAAGGGGAGGATTACCTGGTGGGCACGGTACAAGGTGGGGAGTAGAGAGAGAGAGAGAGCGAGAGAAAGAAAGAGAGAGAGAGAGAGAGAGAGAGAGAGAGAGAGAGAGAGAGAGAGAGAGAGAGAGAGAGAGAGAGAGAGAGAGAGAGAGAGAGAGAAAGACAGAGAGAGAGAGAGAGAGAGAGAGAGAGATGGCCAAAGGAGGCATGAGAGATGGGTGTGGAAGAAGGGAGAGGAAGAAAACAAGTGGAACGGAAGGTATCAGGGATGAATGGAGAGATTTCACAAGCAGATAGCCAGGAGAGAGAGAGGAGTGAAAGGTGCATTTGAGTCACCTCATCCAGAGAGAGAGAGAGAGAGAGAGAGAGAGAGAGAGAGAGAGAGAGAGAGAGAGAGAGAGAGAGAGAGAGAGAGAGAGAGAGAGAGAGAGAGAGAGAGAGAGAGAGAGAGAGAGAGATTGAAAGACAGAGAAAAGGAGAGAGAAGAGACAGAGAGAGGCAGAAACAAAGAGGGTAGGACGAAGGAAAGTAACAAACACAGGGGGTCGAAAAGATAGACTGTCAGATAGAGGAGAGATACCATTTAAATACACACACACACACACACACACACACACACACACACACACACACACACACACACACACACACACACACACACACACACACACACACACACACACACACACACACACACACACACACACACAGTTGACTATATATGATACATAGTCTAAGTACGATACTATAATTTATGTGCTACTATATCATAGAAGAATGACAGCAAATGTTGGGAGAAACTTCTAGAAAAGAGATTGTGTAAATGGCTAATAATACTGTTTTCACATACTGTGCCATTCAGGATTTGTAATTCTGCAAATGGTTTACTGTGCACTCATGGGGAAATGACATTATATTTAAGCCTGAAAGTTTACTGATGAGAGATTGCTATTGTCATTATCGTCATCTACCACCTTTGCAGGAAGGTTAAAATAAAACATGTGAAAAAAAGCCTTCATTATTGTGTTTTATATGAAGTCTATTCCCTTGACATCCCGGTCAATAATGACTTGATATACGGCGATAGTCCTGCTATTTGCACTGTTTTCCGTGGTGTTTTCAACGGGGTTGCGATCGCGAGCGGCTATTTTTTTATGCACCTGGAGGCCGACTTTTGTTTGATCAAAGTTTATGGGAAATTTCCCTGGGCCACAAGGGGAGGCCGTCTTTATGAACTGTAATAAAAACAGTCATTTTGATGGCACGACCCCACCACAGCAGAGGTGAGGGGGCTTCGGATACGATATGTGCTCTGTTTGCCATGGAGGGAGGGAGGGGGACAGAAAGACAGAGTTGCACTGAGCTGAGCCCATGATGACGACGACAGAGTCGACACGCGTCGAGCAGGAAGCCAAGGCGTAGTTGCAGCAGAGACGTTCGGAACGGAGCCTAGAAATCTTTGGTTGCCGTAATCTTTGCCCCTCCTCCCCGGGACTGAGACACACACATTTCAATTCACTAAATGCCACCAGAACACAGACGTTGATATATTCATTCAAGCCCATCTATTTTCAAAAAGAAAATGAGAGCAAGGGCTTGTGGCAGTCATAAAATGTAGAACAGGCCTGGTCTGACATACAGTATATCCAGAATAGTGAAAAGCTGTAGAATCAATAAGGGATATTTTCATTATAAGGAAACAGCTTATGTAACTCTGTGTGTGTGTGTGTGTGTGTGTGTGTGTGTGTGTGTGTGTGTGTGTGTGTGTGTGTGTGTGTGTGTGTGTGTGTGTGTGTGTGTGTGTGTGTGTGTGTGTGTGTGTGTGTGTGTGTGTGTGTGTGTGTGTGTGTGTGTGTGTGTGTGTGTGTGTGTGTGTGGGCTTGCATGCATGTACTGTATCACAAAGCTGTCATGCATTTTACCATCTCAAAATTGCACTAGGCTCAGCAATGTCATCCCAGCAGTTACTATTAGCAGATAACCTCAAAAAATATGTAGCCGTACAGCTGAGAGATACCCTATCACTGCTCATGTGGAAGGGCTTTTGTTTATTTTCATAGTACACCACCTGGTTGCAGTAAGTTGCAATTCCTTTTCCAAGAGCACGCAAAATGAAAATGTTCAAAGCACATTGAAGGCTCGGGGAAGCCTCGTGGCATGCCTTCTTTTTCGTGAAACCTCTTCATCTGACGCGCGGGAGAGGATTGGTGAAAGTGGTGGGCGCTGATAGGGGTTGTAAGCCGCCTTGGGTCACCGCACGAAGCTGCCGTAGATACCATATCTCTGTCTGATCCATAAAGCTTTGCTACAACAACATTGTTCTTGTGACTTGTTCGAGACAAACTAGAGGTGTCACAAAATCAATGATGTTTGCTTTTGGCTACTGTCTGACACAGGAGCTGTCTCACTTTTTCACACACACACACACACACACACACACACACACATTCACACAAACACACACATTCTCTCTCTCACACACACACACACACACATGCGTGCACACACACACACACACAAACATGCGTGCACACACACACACACACACACACACACACACACACACACACACACACACACACACACACACACACACACACACACACACACACACACACACACACACACACACACACACACACAGATATTTTGGGGAAAAGCTGATTTTTCCAATAAAGTGTGCTTTTTTTCAATAAACTCGTGCATTGATCTTGCTGTGTGGCTGGTGAGTTATTTCACTTAATCAGTCAAAAATCAGTCAGGGGAAGGAATAAAATGAATGAAATAAATGAAAAATGCATAAGATTTCAAACTGCCTGCACTATGCACACCCAAACACACGTGTGCACCCACCCACCCACACACACACACACACACGTGCACCCCCCCCCCACACACACACACACACGCGTGCACCCACACACACATACACACATCCAGAATATTCACTGCATGATCAACAAATGAAAAACACTCACCGTCACATTGCAGTGCAGTGTGCAAGCGGCACATCTCTTGCTGTCTCGCTGTATTTTGCACACACACACACACACACACACGCACACGCGCGCGCGCACACACACACACACACACACACACACACACACACACACACACACACACACACACACACACACACACACACACACACACACACACACACACACACACACACAGTCACACACACACACACACACACACACACACACACACACACACACACACACACACACTGAAGCGTGCCACTCATGCATGGTGAGATTATTGAGGCAGTGTCATAGCAGAATAATAAAGCGGGTTCTTAAGATTTTAATAAGAATCAAATGAAACAGTAACCACACAGGGGCCAGCAGGGCTAATCCCCCCAATATTACTGAAAATATAACGGATAAAAAAAACAGAGCGAGAGGGAGAGAGAGAGAGAGGGAGAGATGGCAGGAGAGACAGGGTAGGTAGTGGAGAGAGGAGAGGGAGGAGGAGGTATAGAGCGGAGAGAGAGAGAGAGAGAGAGAGAGAGAGAGAGAGAGAGAGAGAGAGAGAGAGAGAGAGAGAGAGAGAGAGAGAGAGAGAGAGAGAGCACGGGAAGGAATATTGTTGCCTGCAAATGTGATAGAAAAAGCAAAGGATATGACTGGCAGGGTATGAATGATTTGGAAAACCATTTTCACAATATATAGAGATAGCCCCATGAGGTTAGTTTTTATTGTACCACCCAGAAGGTATTGGCACATGCAAAAAGGCGATTTTTTTTTTATTCTGCTCAAGGACAGAGAGAAATGCAGACGTGTATACTCTCTGTCTCTCTCTCTCTCTCTCTCTCTCTCTCTCACTCTCTCTCTCGCTCTCTCTCTCAGAAATGCTTAAAATGTTGGGAATATTGCATTATTTTAAACCGAAATGACTCGATACAATCAATTCCGTCCATGAGACAAGGTCACAAGAAGCACACACCCCCACACAGACAGACATGCATACTGTACATGTGACTGGTGACAGTGGCACTATATTGTGTTGGTGCTTTCACTCTTAAAGAGGCTTGGCCTGTGTTCATATCTGTGTGCGTGTGTGCGTGTTTGTGTGTGTGTATGTGTGTGTGTGTGTGTGTGTGCGCGCGTGCGGGTGTGACGCCACCAGCACAGGGCCCAGAAGCAGCAGATGGCAGGAGACAGTTGGCAGAGAGCAGGCCCGGCTATCTGTTCTCTAATAAGTCTTTAATTACAACCTCACGTTAGCTTCTCTATCTGTTCCCTAATAACCCCCGTAATCACCTCAGCTGGGCCGTGGGCGCGTATGTACACACACACACACGCACACACACACAAACATGCACACACACACTTGAAAGCATGGTCACATGTAAAGTTGCATGCTGGCAGATCATCTACACGATAAACATACATTTATACTAGTGTCCATCCGCACAAGGCAAAAGCTTCGCACAATACTGGAACTACAGTCCACACAGCATAGCCCTACATTGGTAATGGTAAAGACAACACTTGCCATGGAACAAAAGCTTGCACACACCACTACGTACAAGCAAAAGCAGAAGTCCTGCCAGATTCATATTATTAAAGACTAATTTTAGACACAGAACAGAAACACGAGTTATTTCGACTGAATATGATGAGGGCATTAGTCTCAGGGAAAAAAGGGTCTCAGCATTGTCTGCAAAACACTTCTCATATGCTGAATGTGGGTCAGTCCTAACCAGTTGCAGACATGGAAAAAGAGAGGAAGGAGGAGAGGAGAAACAGACAGAGAGGGAATTTGAATATTTAAGTGTTTTACTACGTAAAATTAATCACATCATTCACAAAGTAAATACAATGATATATACATCATGTTGTGTACAGATTTGGTTCAAACAGCAAGAGCTGGCCTAGAGGATATTGAGAAAGCTGGAGAAAGTAAGGAGTTGCTACTGGAGGAGGAGGAGGAGGAGGATGGCATCAGGGCTGGTCTGGGTGTAAAAATGGGCCGGGCATTTTGTGCGAGGCTCAGTTCACCAGGCATTGAGAGAGACAATGAAGCCTGTGAAAACAGTTTTAGTCATCTAATATCAGCACTTTTGATAGCCACACCCAAAATGCTTTATTTCTATCTGACTGTTTTGGATAGACCTGCTGTGTAGCTGCATGAGGATACCTTTGACTGTAATGTCAGACGACCAAAATCATCAACAGTCCACTGTGCAAAGGCCCTGCATGCCATATGGCCAATCCAGTCATGTGTGGCACCATTACTGATGGCTGTGTGTTAGCATTTGCAGCTTGCTGTGGTCTGCATGCGGGGTAATCAGGCAGACTGGGCAGGGAGACTCCCGCTGCCTGGGGGTGAATGGCAGGTGAAAGACTGTTCATCTTCACACAGGAGGTCAGCCATGCCCGGCTTATTCTGAATCTATAGCATTGCTTCTGTTCAAGTAAAGCTGCGGTGTGAAATGAAAAATGGAACGTTAAAAGGTGGCATTAAGTATATTTGGTGATGAGCGATCCTGAGCTATCACATTGCATTCCTAAGTTGACCATTTTTACTGTTTTCATCAAAATGCAGCAATTATTGGTGAAAGACAGCAACTTTCTACAAACAAACTTGGAAAATTGTATACATCATTGGCTGTTTTTAAAAACAAATCTTACCATGCAAGTCCAGACTAGCCTGACAAGCCAGACCATTCATTTTGAATTACTTTCAGGCACAAATGGTCTGATTACGCTTCTTTGGGGATGGTTTTCAGTCAACCACCAGACAGTCAGTGTTACCAGCCAATAAGCAAACGCACTCGGGAGCATAATAACATACGTCAACTGTCAGCGATTGGTTAATATGACAACTGTCAGCGATTGGTCAGAGCTCATTTCAAACCAGAGCAGAGCTCACTCTTCCCATCCAAGAGCTACAGGGCATTGAGAAACCAGACCAAATACCAATAGAGTTCTTCAGTAACGCGGAAGCATGTAGTAGATTGTAGTCTTTCATGTTAGCATTTAAGGACTTCCTGGTTCGTATCGGCTTCCGGCTTCCATTGGGAATGAATAGGGGCCAGTTTCAAATAAGCTCCGAGTGCAAGCACGCGCTTAGCGAACCCCCGCAAACTGTCGAGGTATGACATGGTTGATCATTTTGTGTCAAACTTCGACATAAATACGATGTTGCGTCCATATGCTAAACCCGGAAACTTTTGGCGACTACAGAAGCGGCGCCGGCATGTACGTGCGGAGGGTTGTACCCATGGCAACCAAAGGAAAGTATGTAGTTCGGAAGTTTTAATGATCAGAAAGGGGTTAGCAATATTGAATTAAAATCGTCATGATTTAACATGTGAATACACCAACATGATGATACGATCCGTTCCACTAATGAGAAAGGGATGCGGGGACACGCTAATGTTCGTTGTTGGCGTGCAACTTATATTTTTGCCAAACCTGAATCTCTATGGCGTTTTGCAATGTAAAAAATCGCCATGGAACCGGTAGTCCAAACGCCGCATACAAGTTGACGTCAACGCTGAAGAGCTCTATTACGAAGTAATTAATGTTGTCTGGTAAAACCAGGTTAAGTCCAGACATGGAGAAGTTTGCAAAAAATACTTCATCGTCACACAGGAGGACAGGAATCCTTGGCTGTTTGTGACCCTATCACAGCTTCTTTAAACTGGTTTAATTCCAAATTTTTACCCGAAACATTTCAGTACACTCATCTGACCTCCCTAATCACCAAACATTGTGTCATGTTATGTTGGTGTGACAGTGTGATTGCAAATACGTTTCATTCCTGTACATATCTGACCTCGCTGAGTTTTTGTAGCAAAGTTTGTGTCTGTCAGCGTGATGAACGCGCACACGCCCAGCAGTGTTGCTGCAATAACCAACCACTTCCTCAACTGAACGATGCAAGGTAAATTAATTATTACAAAAATAATATTTAATGTGTCATGGTATATACTACATGACAATCAGAGTTGTTGACAGAAGCTAATCATATGAGAATAGAAACAAGAACAATGTGTGACATAAGACATCGAAGTCTTGTTTAGGCCTACTCTTAGGCCTACTTCATCCACCCCAACCTCACTCATTTTTGTATGAGCTTCGCTTTTGTTTGTGTTATAGTTGTTTCATTCATGGCATTTCCTGGTTCCTCCTGAGGATACTCACAGCCATGGGAATCACAGGCGTTGTCCACTCATGGTTCAACTCCTACCTCTCTGGACGCACCTTCAGTGTGTCATGGCAAGGGAAGCTGTCTACGACTCACACCCTCTCCACAGGCGTACCCCAAGGATCAGTGCTGGGACCCCTTCTGTTTGCAATATACACCTCCTCCCTGGGACGTGTCATTCAAACACATGGGTTCTCCTACCACTGCTATGCTGATGACACCCAGATGTACCTGTCGTTCCGTCCAGAGGACACCACGGTCTCTGCCTGCCTCACCGATTTGTCAACATGGATGAAGGACCACCACCTACAGCTGAACCTGGCCAAGACAGAGCCGCCCGAATCAAGCACAAGGCATTGACCCTTGCCTACAAAACCATCACAGGAACGGCCCCAGCTTATCTGAAGGACCTACTAACGCCTTATGTTACTGGAAGAGAACTGCGCTCATCCAGCACAAGCCGTCTGGCTCTGCCATCCAGTCGCTAGGTACTCCCAGTCAAGATTGTTCTCCGTTGTGGTACCCAAGTGGTGGAACGGTCTCCCAGAGGCAGCAAGACTAAGCACATCTCTTGCAGCCTTCAAGAAACAACTAAAGACATTCCTCTTTCGAGAGAATCTACTAGACTAATGCTTGAACTGGCCTTGCCCCAGGGCAGACTCCTGACATGATGTTTAGTTTAGTTTGTGTGTGTGTGTGTGTTTGTGTGTGTGTGTACTCGTTATTTACTTTTTATGAAAAATAATAATAATAAAAAAAAACAACTAACCCCTCTTTGCAACTGCACTTGTTGTTCTGTATATCTCCTGTGCACTTTGTATTTGCTTGTGATGTTGGCTTGATTATGTCCTCTTTTGAAAGTCGCTTTGGTTATAAAGCGTCTGCCAAATGCAATGTAATGTAATTTCCTTCCTAACGTCTCTCATCTTTTATGACTCCGGTGACATTAAACTTTCACCAAAAAGTGAATTTGCTTACATTTTTTACTTTTTTATGTGTCACTCTTACAAACTACTAGACTTTGAACAAGAAATGCAAAGCAACAACAAAGGGATGTTAACAATAAAGAGGGATTGAGGGGAATCAAACATAAGAATCAACAACAACAGACTACATGGAGCGAACCAGTCTTGCCCAATTGCAAGACAACCAGGGGACCATTCCATCATTGGCGCTGAATGCAGCGGCGCTTACGTGAAAAAGCAGAGTTTCAAGTAACTGGATTTAAGGGGGATTCACAGTAGCACATCAACTGAGGTGCAGTAGAGAAAAGTAGCCACCACGCCCCCCTGTGCAGTGATAAAACAACCCCTGGCTGCTTTACACACATGGTTCTCCCAGGCTGAAATGTCCGTGAGCTGACGCTATGCTCTTGGACTGAGATTGGTCAATGTGCTTGCAGCAGTTCAGTGAGTACTCGGCCCTGATAGGTCAGTGGTGTTCTATTCTTCTACCCTACCGTGGAGGTTTGAATATGGAAAAGGAAAAACACGATGCGGTTGACTTGGCAGGAAATCACTGGAGTTTACTTGACAGGGAGAAGAGAAACGGTGTTCTTCAGTAGTACAACTCCAAAAAAATCAATTAAAAATATCCATAAAAGGCCATCATGAAAATGATATAAGTTTGTAGTGTGGTAGTAGCAAAGAAGCCTCTTTGTTCGTTTGTAGTGTGGCAGCTAGCTCCTAAAACAGGGTTCGCTAATGTCCTGTAGAGTTTGAATGGGTTTGGCTGACAGTTGCTAAGCTAGCTGTTAATATGGCCATTAGATGTATCTATTCTATTGTATTTAAAAACGGCTTTTGTTTGGCATTTTAACCACCTGAACTTTAAAACATGAATAAAGAGAGAATCTTGTATGATCATTCATGTCTAATTACGCCACAACTTTTTAAATTAGTAGCAAGAAGCATCTTTGTTAGTAGTAGAATTACTTTTCAGGTGGCTAGTCAACTCGCTTCGAGTTTATAACTGATTTAGCTGGCTAGCTACTACTAGGCCTCAGGTGTGAATGTCCATTCAGGCTGTCTTTTGTGTTTTAAAACAGCGTTTGTTTGGCATTTAATCTCATGGACTGTAATACTTGACTAAAAAGAAACTGATGTTGTACCATCTAATTATGCCCCAACTTTTAGAAGTAGGCTACTAGTGGAATATTACGTTTTAGATAGCCAGCTGGCTAGCTTCGTGATTCATTCTAGGGATTGGGCTCAACCGAATGAGTTAGTTCGCCCCCTGTTGTCATGGAGGTGAATTGGCGTCATTGACGTCGTTGAATTCTCAGCGGGAAAAAACACCCCGCCCTTTCCTGCATTCGGATGCAGGACCACTATGAGGGAATACCCCCGCTGACAGTACGTCTATGCTTTACCACGAAGTCAGCACCGTATGACTAGGCCTATGTAGGGGTAAGACCCCTTAGGGGTCTTACACACCAGGGCGGTAAAGCGTCGCGGAACGGCTGCGTTTTTTACCGGCGTCTGTGAAAATACATTGAAACTGATCTGTCCTTACACTCCAACCGGCGGTAGTCGAACGTCAGCGGCGCGGGACCCGGCTCCGCGGCGCGCTGCATTTGGAAAATAGAACTCAAGCGTATTTTTCACGCCGGCGACCGGCGGTGTCTCATTCAAATGAATGGCAAAGTAGCATGCTAGCTTTGGCTGTGGGGAGGGTATTGAATAGGACTGGCCGCGCACGCCGACGCTGTCAGTGAAAAAGGCAGAGAAAAACACGCCGGCCAAAGTAAGCAGAAAGGCCGCGTTCGTCCCGGGACTGTTCCGTTCCGCCTTGGTATGTTTTGGCCCTTAAACTTGGAGCTGAAGCCATTCCACCACTGAAGATCAGCCGCGCATCAGCTCTGTTCACTTCAGCCGTGCTAATCAAAGCTGGCGTTGCGCTCGTGCACGTTGTGCAGCGGAAGTCCATATCAACGATTGTCGAAAATGCAATCATGTTGGCGAGTCGGGCATACGTTTCGAAATTCAGCTTTTATCGTGGATAGAATGTGAGTGTTCGTAGGTGAGTGGTAGCGCAGCTGCACCTTGCATGAGCGGTCCGCGTTCAATGCCCACCTTCCGCAAAACAGTGTTCAAAGAAAGAGTTTGTCCTGACATAAATTTTGATTTGCTGAATCATTGAAATGTAAAAACCAAGGGTCGGCCTCTGGAAGGCGGTTGTGAGGACGATTGTTATTGCCTATATGCTGTAAAATCAAATGTAGGTAGGCCTAAAGGTGTAGGCTACATTTAACTGTAGGCCTATTCTGCCGTGCAATACTAGAACGCAGTAACTCAAAATGGTCGATTTTTTTTATATCGGAAATCGGTTCTAAACTACCTAATTTGTCTTGTGTCCAAAAATGGTGGTCCAACACCGTCCCGTTTTGGAGAAAACTCATTTTGAAAGTGCAAAAATGACCCAAAAAAGGTTAAACAAAAACGCAGTAAATCGGCGAGTTACTGCTGCACGTTCCAATGGGACTGGTTTGGGAGTAGACAGTAATACAAGCTAAGAACGCAGTAACTCCTGCAGTAACTCCATTTTGTGGCAGTAATACCAGCCAAGAACGCAGTAACTCTGTTTTTTGTGGCAAAAAGACACATAAATGTTGTTTTTTGGGGTTTTTTTGTGTGCATTAAATTTCTATCCTAAACAAGCATTACCGGGAAGTGTCACCACCAATTTACCGACAACACAGTTGTCGCGCCATATGGAAAACTTTGAAGCCTTTTTTCTCAGTTTGCCGTTTTCAGAGTTACTGCGTTCTAAGATTGTAGGGCAGTATTGCTTGATGGAAAATGAAGCCAGCAACAAAGTGACATCAAAGGTGATAGAAGGCGAACACCTATGTTTGAGATGGTACCATTTCATTTCACCAACTCGCACCAGGAATTGAACCCGGTGCGGCCACATGTCAAGCAGCACACCTGCCCACTGGACTACTTTCTCCTTCCTTCTCATGGTAGAAACTGCTCATATTGATATTATTGTCAAGACATTTTTTTAAATAAAAAAATGTGCTAATTATCAGAAATCCTCCGAAATGAAAGACATTGGTAATTATTGACGCTTTCACTGGCATTATCACTCCAGAGACTGTTTAAATAGGTGGGCTGCTCCGCTTTGATCTCGTAAAACGCTGGCGGGAATATGCGGAACGGTCTGGTTGCCACAGGTTGAAATTCTTTGGAACACTGATTTAATTAGCCCTGTGTAAAACCTGGGAGCTACCAGGTTTGACTTGGAGCATAAATTACCGTGGCAACTCAGCTGAGTTTCAGGTTAGCAAGACTGATGGAACGGATCTGTGTCTAGAAATACCGCAGGTTAGCGACTTGAACTCGGATTTGCGGTTAACCCTGTTGGAATGGTCCCCTGGAATGGACAGCCACAGGTTTATATAGGTTATAAAGGCTCCTCCCCCCGCACACCTGTAGAGTACAGTTGGGTACACTTTTATTTTTGTCCCCTTCTACGAAGAAATTAGACTATTAAAAGGTCCTAAAAAGAAAGTTGTTCTGGACAGAACATATTTTCAGGATGTGGGCAAATATATAATCAAGGAATTATATCTGTAGGATGTTTAATGTTTATGTAATTAATCAAATAAAAAGGTGCACTTTTTGGATAACTACTGGTCATTAGACATTCATTGTTGAAGGACCCTGGTGAAGTAAATCTGACCTGTCGAAAACAGCATTTTCTCAATATCTTTGGATCTGCGTTCTGTGCTGGTTTCAAATTTCCCATGATCTAAGAGGATACCGATGCGCATGTTCACAGCAAAAATTAGATTTTGACCCAGAGATACCGTATTTGGTTTGTCTCAACTGTACCCTGTACTCAACTGTACTTAGTCTACCCTAATGAGTGGAGGATAACGAGGGTCAAGCCAGCAAGGTTAATGGGCTTAACTAGGCCACCAACGGGAGCAGAGGGATGTAACAGTCATTGTGTCCACTTCTTTGCATGCATTTTACCCCAATTCCAATTCAATAGTTCACTCTCTGAAATTTGGATTAAGCATGTATACATACATTTTTGTTCTCGCTGGAGAACTGACTCTCGAAGGAGAGTGGCTGTCCACGTGGTGGACTGATCATCAAAGTGCTTCACGGGGTCCACAGCGACCACTGCACTCAAGAACAAACTCTCGCAGGGGAGTGGCTGTCCACGCGGTGGACTGATGATCAAAGTGCTTCACCAGGACCACTGCACTTAAGAGGCTCAGAGATTACGCAAGATCGCTGGCCGTGGTGCTGAAGTACTGCCACAGCCGAGAAATGTCTATGCAGCAAACATTTTCGAGCTCGGGAGTACGAGGCGCCACTGAGAGCTCGGGCAGTATCTGCACCGGCGGATATGTGTGAACTCTGAGCGGACACCCCCCGGCAGATGATAGCTGCAGAGCAATGGAGCGAGGTGAACTGGAAGAAAGCTAGGGCAAAACACCGGCATCTTCGTTCTTGCTAGAGAACGGACTTCTCGTGATCGTGCCGCTCTCGCAGGAGAGTTGCTGTCCACCCGGTGATCCGAACATCAAAGTGCTTCACGGGGTCGGCAGGGACCACTGCACTTGAGAAGCTGAGATAGATTACGTGGCGTATTGCAAGAACCTGATGAATCGAGCAAACAGCGGCAGAAGGGATTCGAAAGGGGAGGTGGTGGGAAAAGCGAGAAATAAAATTGCTGACGGGAGACAGGTGAGGGGAGAATAAATGCTGGATAGTTAATTAAGGGGCGTTCCAAATTGTCTGTGCGCTGAAATTCCACCGAATGACGGCTGAGCGGAGAATGAGATGCAGCTGGTTAAGTAGGCGTGCCTATCTTTTCGCGCTGAACTCAGGCGAATGACAGTAGAGTGGAGAACAGAAGGCAGGTGGTAAATTAGGCATGCCAAATTTCATTACGCTTCTCTCGAAGTTTCGGGGTTTTTTTTTACAAAAACTTGCATTTCATTCACATTTTTTTCTTTCAGTAAACATTCTTCAACATAATTATCTGTAATTCCAAACACAAGTATTGTGTCTCTCTTCAAATCTATACATCATTTATACATTTTGCTTCGATTCATTAATTAAAATACATACCAGTTGTTAGGAAGTTAGGTAGGGTCAGTGAGGACACAGACCAGCACAGCCCACTTTCACGTTCACAACACAAGGGGGAGACACTTGGCATCTAACCTATAAAAGGTCAGAGTTCAGAAGGTCACAAGTGAGCAAGTACAGGTGAGCAATCCTGCCGGCAAGAAGCCTGGCGTTTGGTCGGCTCGCCAGGACGCTGACCAGAGCCATCTGATTAAGTTTGCTTGGCATAGGAGAAACTACATGGACCTTTGATGAGGCGTTTGAGATGTAATTAATTGTAGAGAAGTTAGGCTCGCAGGCCTGGTGTGGCACCGGCATTCGGAGCTAACTTGCTGGAGAATTGTGATTGTTTTGTCAATGTGCTAACGAGCTAGCTCGCACTACTTGTGGACTACATGGAACCTTTGGATTTTATTAACTGTTACTGGGGTCTTTACCCTGAAGCTTTGAACATTGGAGAGAGGAGCAAGTTGGACAGAGAGCTCGAACGTCTGGGCAGGTCGTCTGCTGGAAGACCGTGCGCTTGCGTTGGCTCTAGGACCAGAGGCTGCTCTCTCCCTCACAGACATCCACACATTTAGATCATACACTCATACTGCCACGTAAATGCATACATACATTTGAGGAGTTAGATAGGGGCAACTACTTACATGTGGGGTCTAGCATCCGGGATTTTGAAATAGAACTAGATCTACGAGCTGTTTTTTTTGTGTGTGGCTAGCATGTGGCTAGGTTGGTTTGTTTGTGCGTTTATGGCTAGCTGTGGCTATGTGAGGGCTTTTGACTGTTTGCAGATTCATAGTTTTAGTTTTGCAGTGCTATTAGCTAGCTAGCTGGAGTAATGTGCTTGGTTTTGCTGTCTTGGCTATGTGTAAAGGGGGCTCGAGCCGAATTATTATGTGAACGAGAGTAACATTTGACCATTTGGAATTGTTTGTAGCATCTGGGGACTTAGCTAGCTGGTATGCGAATGATAGTAGCATCTGGTAGCTGTATTCGTAGTGCAGGATAAGTCTGTTCTGGGGGTCTGTTGAGACATTTAACAGACCTCGCACATATCTGTGGGCGCAGATACTGCCCAAGCTCTCAGTGGCGCCCTGTACTCCCGACCTCAAGAATGTTTTTTTTTTTAAAAGATACTTTTTATGGGCTTTTTTGTGCCTTTATTGATGATAGGACAGTAGAGATTGACAGGAAATCAGTGGGACAGAGAGATGGGGGTAGGGTTGGGACATGACCCAGGCTGGACTCGAACCTGGGTCCCCAAGGGCATGCAAGCCCAAGTGGGGGGGTTTAGCGCGCTGCGCCACAGCCCCCCCCCCACATCGACCTCAAGAATGTTTACCGCATCGACATTTCTCAGGCTTGGCTGTACTTCTGCACCACGGTCAGCGATCTTGCCCAATACGACAAATAATCCAACTAATATCAGCTTGTAGTAACTAATATAGACCCCATGTAGCACCTTGATGATCAGTTCGCCTGCGTAGACAGCCACTCTCCTGCAAGAACCGCACGATCATGAGAAGCCCATTCTCCATCGAGAATGAAGTTCTATGCATACATGCTTGATCCAGATATCAGATAATGAACTGATGAATTGCTTATTAATGTAACAAATCTAAATCTAAAGTGATGCATTGTTAATGTAAAAAAATGACAAAAACCTAACAACTAAATTTCATCTTTTCAGATGAATTTCAGCTTTTCATCTCTCTCTCTCTCTCTCTCTCTCTCTCTCTCTCTCTCTCTCTCTCTCTCTCTCTCTCTCTCTCTCTCTCTCTCTCTCTCTCTCTCTCTCTCTCTCTCTCTGTCTGAATGTATATTTTTCTGAAGGTTGCCCGTTTTGTCTTTTATTGACTTTCTGTTTCTCTCAGCTTTTTGTCTGTGTTCAACTTGCTGCTATTCAATCACCAGACAAGAATGGAATCCATTGACAGTGTGCCACATCTGCTGCAAAAGGATACATTTTGGTGATAAACCCTTTTCCCTTTTAAATAACTCTGCTAGGAGCAAAATAAATTGCTGTTCAAGACTTGATATTGCTCTTAGCATCGTGGGACTGAGTGGGGTTAGGAGATAGGGAGGGACTTGACCCATACATCACAACCAGCCTATATAAATTCTGGTATAAAGAGTATATATATGTGAAAGCCTGTGTGTGTGTGTGCATGCGTGTGTGTGTGCCTGCCTGCCTGCTGAAGATTTACTGTGCACGAATGAGACTGGGAGGGCACACGTGTGTCTGACTGTGTGTATCTGTATGTCCCTGTGCATAATGCGTCCTTATGTTTTGTGTACAAGTCCTGTTTATGTTTTGTGTTTGTGTGAAATAGGGTGGGAGTCCATCACTCTCTTGCGTATTCTCACACAAGCCCTTCAACATTAACACACACACACTCACACTCACACACACACACACGCGCGCACACACGCACACACACACACACACACAGAAATCCCTTTGGAGTGTTGGACAAACAGAAAGCAGGGTGTGTAAAGGCTGTGTGTGTAGGCCTTGGCTGGTTATTGTATACTCCTCCCCTGGATCCCCTTGTAAAGACCCCCGTAACCCCTCTCTGTCGCCCAGCCCTCAGAGCCTCTGGAGCGGCCAGGCATTATAGCCAGAGCCCCGCCGCCTGCCGACCGGCTCCAAAAGGAAATTAAAAGGGGATTACGTCTTGCCCGACACACCAGAGGGATTCACTCTGCTCCCAGCTCACTTATTTATTTCACAGAATCCACCTCTTCTTCTGCTGCTGGTGGTAAGATGGAAAGGGGAGCAATTGAGAGGGAGAGAGAGAGAGAGAGAGAGAGAGAGAGAGAGAGAGAGAGAGAGAGAGAGAGAGAGAGAGAGAGAGAGAGAGAGAGACAGACAGACAGACAGACAGACAGACAGACAGACAGACAGACAGACAGACAGACAGACAGACAGACAGACAGACAGAAAGAGAGTCAATGAAGAAATGTCCCTTTTTGTCACACTCAACATCGAAAAGTACTGAAATAATGTAGCTGAAACGAATTTCAAGTTCACTGATCTGATTGTCTTTTTTGATGTGAAGAATATTTCTGAGCACCACATTGTTGTATCCGTTTGTTGTACTCATTATAATATGTACCTCAGGGCATGTTACGAGGCGGGAAATGTTGAATGTCAGGAGGGGCATAACGTCAATGTATACGGGCCAGACAGTATCCATGGCTACTGGCAACCTAACCCTAACTCGGCCCTTGACCCTTTACTGTTATCAAGCAGCAGCCAGAAATATTGCATTACATATTATAAATTTAGTTTGCTCTTTAGCACCCCTTGTGGACATTTTCTCTCTGAAAATATGCTACAACCAAAATGTTTCCAAAATGTAGTAAAAAATCACAATGCGGTTGGATAGGACTGTTTTTCAGTTTTCTGTCCATATGTGCATCTGTATGTGTGTGTGTCCGTAAGAGGACAGTTTTTAACCAAATCTCATTTTCTTGCTGATACTAATGAAAGTGAAGTGACACCAACCATTTCAAGATGACAGGCACTGCACTGGGATTGAGGTTTTGTTGTCGAGTTCTACACGTCATCATTTTAATTAAAAGAAGTCTCATGGCATTCTCACATCTCAAATTAGTCTGTCTTACATACAACATACCAAAATACAATTTCCAGGTCATGAAACACATTTGAATGAATTCAAAAATGTAATTGTACAGATTATTTCAGCGTCTATTTCCTGTTCCACAAGTTGTGTGTAAGTTCAATCTCTCTCTCTCTCTCTCTCTCTCTCTCTCTCTCTCTCTCTCTCTCTCTCTCTCTCTCTCTCTCTCTCTCTCTCTCTCTCTCTCTCTCTCTCTCTCTCTCTCTGTAATGAGATGGAGAATACGCTGTGAGTTTCTTTCCCACAGGAAGTAATAAGGCATCTAGACCAAAGAACCTCTCAACACTTGCTACTACCCTATTAGCCTACCACACAATGCATCTCAAGGCAATACACACAGCACAGCTGGCTTTGCATATCGCACATTCTTTTTTAGTTGTCATTTCTGTGTAGCTTGCTTGTGCCTCTTTCTGGAACAAGGGAATCAGTGTCCCCATTGGCCCACATTTGCCCTGCCCGCGTTCAGCATCGCTTCTGTCAAATGTTCAAAACATTTGAAAGAAAACTAAAAAAAAAAAGCTATTTTGATTAAGGTCTTCCTTGGGATACACGAGAACATCTAAATATTCAAATATTCCTTAGATGGATTTTTCCATGAGGGGTCTCAATAGAGTTGCATCATAATATTCACATTTGACAGTGTCAGTAGAGAAATTTCAGAAAAGTGATGTAAGCCTGAAACAAAAGCACAAATTTTAATTGGGTTACATTAGTCCAAATGCCATATACTTTCACTTTGAAATGGGAAAAAAACTCTGATTGTTGTCTTCTAATTATTGTACAACAATAATAGGAAGTGCACTACAGTTAACTGATGCAAGGATGCACAAGGTAGAGGTATGTTTGAAGTGCATCGAGATACCTAATACTGGAGGACACAGAGTGCAATTGCAGCTGATGGGTATTGGCTGTTAAACAGTTTTATCACCTTTTTAACAACAAAAAACTGCTACAAACTATCAGTTCACATATTACACTCTTACCCTGCTGCTGTCCACTTTAATAGCAAAGGATGAGGAAGATGAGTGATTATATGCTGCTTGTCTGTCATACCTGAGAATGACATGTGAAATGCATGTGAAAGCTCTCTCTCGCTCTCTCTCTCTCTCTCTCTCTCTCTCTCTCTCTCTCTCTCTCTCTCTCTCTCTCTCTCTCTCTCTCTCTCTCTCTCTCTCTCTCTCTCTCTCTCTCTCTCTCTCTCTCTCTCTCTCTCTCTCTCTCTCTCTCTCTTGCACTCTCATACATACAGTATGTGTGTGTGTGTGTGTGTGTGAGGGAGGGACAGAGAGAGAGAGCGAGCGAGCGAGAGAGGAGAGACACGAGGGAGGAGTGACAGCAGCCATGGCATTATCAATTATCCAGGAGGGCCACGTCTGTCCACCAAGCCCCATCCGTTCCCGACTTCCTTCCTTCCTTCCTTCCTTCCTTATTTCCCTCTATCCTACCTTCACTCTTCCCTCTCCCCTTCCTCTTCTCTTCTCCTTGTTCCAGCGGGCCCCAGATCTGGTGTTAAATTGAGTTGTCAGCACTGTCGGCACGATTCCTCCCCTCCACTGGCCAGACGCTGATAGGCATCGACGGCCGCTCACCGCCTCGCCGCTCCGGCTGCCGCACTGCATCGCGCCCACCATTCATCAGCCAGTCGCCCGCCTGCCTGCCCACACCCATACCGCCCACCCGCCTGCCTGCCTGCCTACCTGCCTGCCTGCCTGCCTGCCTGCCTGCCTACCTACCTCGGCCGGCCAGCCAGCCAGCCAGCCCTGCACCGGAGCCAGAGCCGTGCACCACACACCGCTGGCAAGGAGGAGAGCTGATCACCTTCCAAAAAGGAATGTGGGGGTAGAGGGGCTGGAGTAAGGGTAGGGTGCGGTGTAAGGGTGGGGGTGTGTGGTGGAGGTGGTCGGCATACGTAGTGAGGATAAATAAAGAAGTGACTGACGTAGCCAAGTCTTAAAGATGGCTGCCAAAGATCGCAAGACTACTTGGAAAAACTGGGGAAGTTTTTTTTGTGCTTCAATTGCAGGCCTACAGCAGGTGTGTGCACGAGAGAGGGTGGGGGATGATTATGAGAGAGGAGGAGAAGGATAAACAGAGCACAACACAAACACGGAGGGCCATTTCCCTGGACACCTGCAGCTGTTCCAATGCCCATGGAGCCTTATGGTGTGTGTGCGTGTGTGCGTGCGTGTGTGCGTGTGTGTGTTTCCTGAGGGCAAAGTGGAGGGATGACATCTGTGATTCACTTGCCAGCTCTGCACGCCATGCCACACCGTGTTGAAGGGCACAGCTGAGCAGAGGAGTTCAGTAGATGCAACACTATCATTTGTGTTGGTAATTCAGCACTTGGAGAGTAGAACCGAAAGAGCACTGAGTTCGACTCTCTAAGTGTTGCATTGAGAGAGCAAAATCTACGGTGAAAATGAAGAAGCCGGAGGAGGAGGAAACATGAACAGAGAAAATGCACATCATAAAGCATCATGGCAAAGAGGAGAACAGAACTGATCTCGGACAGGACACAGCCCAAGAGGCAATCTGAGCAAAGGGAAAAACAGGGCAGGCAGGCAGCAGAGCGGACAGACAGACCCAGCGAGCAAGAGAGCAAGGGAGCAAAGCGAAAGTGAGCGCACACAAACGCAAGCAATTGGGGAGGCAAGTGTAAAACAGCGGGACACTAAGCTGTCTGTGCTTAAGTATTTATCCGTGATGAATAGTAATGACGGCACACTTAGAACGCGCTTGTTTAATACAGCGCTGCGTGCCGCACATACTGTAAGAGGCGGGCACTGCACTCTCCGTCCTACGCCCTCGTCCCCATGCCCGGAGTCCCACCCGCTGCCACACCCACCCACTGCCCACCATGCCACTCCAAACCCGGCCACAAAACACTTGCCGTCCCCTCTACAGTGTTGCCGCCTTGGCTCTGAATAAAACATTACAAGGCCAGTATGTGGATATTAACCTACTTATTGAGAAGTGTTGGGGAGGGAGAGTCAATGATTAATTTCGGAGCTGGCACACTGTACGATGCTAGCCAGCTGTCATGGCCTCATAGTTTAACCTAAATAATCAAACGATGTTCTTGCATTCTTGCATTCGGAGACTAGAGAGCGAGAGACTAGAGGCTGCAATCAAAAGCACAAATGTGGCTGCTTGTGTGGATGCGCGCCTTTGTCTGAGTGTGTGTCTGTGAAAAAGAGCGGAGTCAAGATAGATAACAGGACCTTCAATGAGGAATGGTTCTTTGGTGATGGTCTGACCTTGCCTTTCAAACTATCAATGAGTGCATCACTAACACGACTGCAGATACTGTTTTCGAATATTTCAGCAGTGCACCACAGTTTTTGTCAGCTTGCCTGTGTCTGCCTGTATGCACAAATGTGTGTGTGTGTGTGTGTGTGTGTGTGTGTGTGTGTGTGTGTGTGTGTGTGTGTGTGTGTGTGTGTGTGTGTGTGTGTGTGTGTGTGTGTGTGTGTGTGTGTGTGTGTGTGTGTGTGTGTGTGTGTGTGTGAACGGACACCCGCACAGTCCAATCAGATGGCATTCACAGCACTGGCACGCTTGCAGAGCTGGCACATCACAGAGCCACCAGTTCCTACTCATCGACCATAGGGAGCAAGAAGAAAGAGAGATGCAGAAAGAGAGAGAAGGGGAGGGCAGAGAGCTATAAATTAGAGTAAATAAGACAGCTCTGCAGTGCAAAAAGTGTTGAAAACAGTGACATAAACCAGGTTGAAAGACAACAAGACAGATAGGCATAACAAATGGTGTAGCCAGCATCAGGGGTGTCGTTCACCAGGGCTCCATGTATGTCGGGCAGTGTTTCCCAACCTTTTTTGTCCTGCGTACCCCCTAAGCCATTTTGTCATATGATGAGTACCCCCTCGCCCTCACACATGCTCTGTTCCTCTATCCCAATGTGACTACACTCAATATATTTGCTATTATTCAATTTTTCCGCGTACCCCCTGAGGTGTGCTCGCGTACCCCTAGTGGTACACGTACCCCTGGTTGGGAAATACTGATGTCGGGGACCCACACACGGTCTGATTTATGAAGATATATGGAGGTGCTGTTTACCAGAGGTGTGGACTTGTGACTTGTGACTTCAGTCAGAGTCAGACTTCAGTCACAAATTGACTTGATTGGAGGGACTTGAGACTTACTTGTGACTTGCAAATTAATGACTTGGTCCCATCTCTGCTGATAAAAGTAAATTTATAACAAGGGCCTTGTCTTCAGAGTTTAAAGGAGAAAATATGCCATCTGTAGCCGGCATCCCTATGGGTGGTAGAAGTGTGCGAGTTAGACAGCACATCTTAATTGCGCACTCAGACCATATTTCTGTTTGCTATTTGGAAAACAGTCTAGCGTCCAAGTGCACACGGGCGACACAGGAGAGGAGAAATCCCTATTGAGCTCTAAGAGGACATGAAGCAGAGGGTTTAACGCCCCCGCTTGCTAGTGTGTGTGCCTGCGTGCATGCGTGCGTGCATGCGTGTGTGCGTGCATGCGTGCGTGCATGCGTGTGTGCGTGCGCGCGCGCGTGTGTGTGTATGCGTGTGTGTATGCGTGTGTGTCTTCTTCCTCCCTGGCTGTGTGTGTGTGTGTGTGTGTGTGTGTGTGTGTGTGTGTGTGTGTGTGTGTGTGTGTGTGTGTGTGTGTGTGTGTGTGTGTGTGTGTGTGTGTGTGCGTGTGCGTGTGTGTCTTCTTCCTCCCTGGCTCAGTGTGTTTGTTCCCATAGGGAGAGCACAGAGGGAGGAGAAAAGCAAGTAAATGTACTTGGAATGCCTCTGAAGGTCCTTTCATGTGAGTAGGTATGTGTTTGGGTACTATGTGAATCTAGTAGTTAGTCGAAAACATACAATAATAATAACAGCATTATTATCCATCTACGTGTATGTTGTAAATGTTTCAACAGAATCCTGCAAAGCACACAGACAGACAGATGGAGAGACTGATGGATGGGTGCGCAGACGGATAGATGTGGAGAAAGATAAACACCCAAAGTTGGATGGTCATTTGTAGGCAACTCAGCTTGAAGAAATGGATGAAAAACTAGAAAAAGAGAAGAAAAAGTGCTAGTTGACCAAGTTGAAGGGGAGAATGCAAGAGCCAGGCTTTCGTAGCCATACGAGGGAAGGAGGGCCATGCAGTCAGTCGACATCAACTTTCTCTCCCTTTCTGTCTATCCATTCCCTCTTTCCCTCAGTCGTTTCTCCCCTTCCTTCCAGTCCATCAGAGCCCATGGACGCTAATCCCTTTTCTTATATAAATAGCTCTTTGGTGTGGAGGGGTAGCTGCCGCATGGAGCTCTCACCCTTCTGTCCCCTGAAGTCGGAGCCAGGAAGGGCAGGGGCGTTGGGTTGGCTTGGCTTGGCACGCGGCTCAGCCCGGGGCCCGGCGCAGCACTGGACGCCAGTGCAGATGGAGGGCATGCCTGGCCAATGCCAGCCTGTCAGGCGGATTAAAACGACTCATTTATTCTCCCAAGCATCTCGCAAAGCGACCGGGGCCAGAGCACGGGTGGCACGGAGAGGCCAAACCGAGGTGAACAAGGTTTGTGTCTGTGTGAATCAGGCAATTTATTTATGCCTTATTTGATGACAATGGATAAAATACACACCGACGTAGACATGAACAATACTACACAGCCCAGTGTATCTGTGTTGATAGTAGATGCAAGTGTGTGTGTGTGTGTGCGTGTGTGTGTGTGTGTGTGTGTGTGTGTGTGTGTGTGTGTGTGTGTGTGTGTGTGTGTGTGTGTGTGTGTGTGTTTGTGTGTGCCAGAGAGAGATAGAAAGAGAGAGAGAGAGAGAGAGAGAGAGAGAGAGAGAGAGAGAGAGAGAGAGAGAGAGAGAGAGAGAGAGAGAGAGAGAGGGAGGTCCTATTTTCCTCTTGTCCTCTCCTTGTTTGTTAGCCACTATAATTCCTCTCATCCCGTTCATTTTCCATATCCCTGTGTTCCTGCCTCTCTTTCTTTCTCCACCCCCCCCCTCTCTCTCTCAATCTATGTCGCCATCTATCTCTCATCCTTTTTTCGGCCATTACTTATCGTTCTGTGTGTTGCCAGAAGCCATTACGGAAGGCAGTGTGCGGAAGGCGGCCAGCGGGGCGGCATCCCCCCCGCGCATGGGTGACAGATTGCCGCTCCGCATTGGTGGCAGCACAGGCGAGGGCGGAAGACGATTGGCTCCCAGGGCCAGGAAGTGGGCACTCAGGGATAGCGGAGTGTGGGAGGACAGGAGGAGGATTGTGTGTGTGTGTGTGTGTGTGTGTGTGTGTGTGTGTGTGTGTGTGTGTGTGTGTGTGTGTGTGTGTGTGTGTGTGTGTGTGTGTGTGTGTGTGTGTGTGTGTGTGTGTGTGCGTGCGTGTGTGTGTGTGTATGTGTGTGTGTGTGTGCGTGTGTTTGTGTGTGAGTGTGTGTGTGTGTCTGTGTGTGTCTGTGTGCGTGTCTGTGTGTGTGTGTGAGAGAGAGAGAGAGAGAGAGAGAGAGAGAGAGAGAGAGAGAGAGAGAGAGAGAGAGAGAGAGAAAAGGATGACAAAACCTAGCTGTGTGACCTTTCGCATTAGGTGAGATACTTAAAGAGGCAGCCACCATTTTTTTTACACTGTGTTCTTTCTTCTATTTTTTCATTTATAATGACTGTGCTTGGCAGAGCTGGGCACTGTGGCACATCCAGCTTTTACACAGATGCCAGGGCATGGGGAGGGGAGGGGGGGGGACAAAGGGGCAGCATGGAGGGCCAGGTGCCCTTTAACCAGCTGTGGCAGAGGCCTACCTGTGAACGGGCAGAGGGATAACCAAGGAGATGCCTGGAGTGCCCTGTGGTTCTGGCACACACAAATCATTGGCTATCACTGAAATTCTCAAAAATAAGGTGTTGCTACTTAGTTGCTTGGGCGATTTGATCTAGATAAGCCACAAACTGGCCACTTTGATTTCCTGTGCCGTAGTTATTTTCCATGAATGTACGTATATCCTCCCCCTGACTGACAGATGTGATGATTAAAAATGAGTAAAAAGTTATTTGTGTATAGTCTCAGGACTCAAAGCAGATTTTGTTATGGAATTTCTATCTCCGCATGTGCAGGAGAAAAAATTAATTCGTGAAAATGTCAAAAACGTCTTCCAAATGCAGGGATTAAGGCTCATATGGTTGAAGCAAGAAGGTCAATATCTAATATCAGACTCAATCAAGAGTGTTGTGAAGAAATCTATAAGCCAGAATAGACTAAATCTCGGGCAGAAGAGCAGAAGATGGACAGAAAGAGGTAACAATACAAAGATGAATCCACAGCGTCATATTATTTTATAGCATGTTTTTCACTCCCTTATAGGACTGAGTCTCACGGT
>NC_085867.1:55746943-55784443 GCF_034702125.1 Engraulis encrasicolus
GTGAAATGCACCGTTGTGGATGTATAGCCTACGTGTGCTCTACAGTATTTTATATGTCCTGCCAGGCTTTTTCAAGGGCAGTCCTGAGATAACAGGAGGACAACAGGAAAAGTGAGCAGTTTGCCAAATACGTACTTGCCAAATACACTAGTATGTTTGTGTGTGAATGGGTGTATTTGAGTTGTTTGGAGGAGTAAAATAAATCTAAGATGTGTGTTGCTCAGTTAGGCATACGTCATTAAAAATGTAACGTCATGGATAAAGTAATCAAAGTGCCATGTGCAATAGAAGTGGGGGAATATACAGAGAGTAGTAAGAAGTAGACTGATACAAATACTGTAGTGTATAAAGTCAATATGCACACTTGGACATACACTACAGTGGTGGT
This sequence comes from Engraulis encrasicolus, assembly GCF_034702125.1. Classification (NCBI taxonomy): domain Eukaryota; kingdom Metazoa; phylum Chordata; class Actinopteri; order Clupeiformes; family Engraulidae; genus Engraulis; species Engraulis encrasicolus. Next base: position 55,747,332 of record NC_085867.1, read on the forward strand.
GAAAATATTGCACTTGTATGCTTTCCTGTTGATATGTCACTTGCTTTTGTTATCTGAAGTGAGCACTAAAAATAATCTCTGAAGTATGTAGTGATGTCAGCCCAAAACACATTTTCCTTCCTTGTCTGAGGTGGCTTCAGCCCGTGCTCAGGTTGCATCCAATGTAAGGAGCCTGATAGTTAACTACTAGCGCTGTATGATACTGTATCGAACCAAGAAATCACGATACTGTATCGCAATGAATATGCCCTTTCATAGTTCTGTTATCCTTCAGTCCAGTAAACAACCAGATGATGTGATCATTATTATTTTTAAACTATTTTAAATTATAGTAGCCTCTTGTTACCTATTAAACCTATAAAATATCACGTTTTTTATTCATATTTTCATTTTATAATGCTGGCAAATGTGCAAAAAGCAAATTAATTGATTTAAAAAGATACATTTCAAAAATCGTGGCGAGTATCGAGACAAAAATCGCGATATGAACCAAATCGTAAGTTGAGTGTATCAGCCCTATTAGTTACTTCATCCTTTGCCGTGCAGTCATGGCAAAGCAGCACATGTCAGGTCGACAAACCACCACAGGCCCAAACGCTGGGCACATGCATGAACCTCCCCCTTGACCCTGCTGATTAATCTCTACATAGAAGCTTCACAAGGAAGGGTACTAGAGGTAAGGTGGGGGGAGGCAGTTGTGAGCTGGGGAAATGGGTAATATATTAGGGCGGGGGGGAGATACGGGAGCTTAAAGACTGCATGGCATCTCCGCCCTTGCCCCGGAGTCTCTTCACCCGTAAGCTCTGATCGGGATCAGGTAGGCTACGTTAAGGGTTAGTCGTGAGTGAGAGAGAAAAGACAAGGAACTGCTGTGGGCTGCTGTGCTCCAAATGCATTTCATTATCATCATGATGATTATATCACTGATTGTGTGTTTTGGGTAACACGCTGCAGCAGCTGTCCCAGGAGGGGAGATCTGTGTGTGTGTGTGTGTGTGTGCGTGTGTGCGTGTGTGTGTGTGTGTGTGTGTGTATGTGTGTGTGTGTGTGTGTGTGTGTGTGTGTGTGTGTGTGTGTGTGTGTGTGTGTGTGTGGAGAAGGGGTGGGTATGCGTGTGTGTGTGGGGGGGTTAGTGAGTCTGTCTGTCTGGGCCTCTGAATGATTAACACCCGCCTGATGAGCCATGCGTCAAAACCTCCCAGAGGAACACGAACCAAGAAACACGCAGAGTGAGTCCCGCCGAGGTTATACACACACACACACACACACACACACACACACACACACACACACACACGCACACGCACACGCACACACACACACACACACACACACACACACACACACACACACACACACACACACACAAAGCACGCAGAAATAATAATAATGAGTCCAGACAGTAACTCTACAGCGGGCTATTTACACACGTCACACTTTCTCCCTCTCATTGCCCGTGAAATAGCAGGGGAAAAAACAGTCGGAAAGTGGTGGTAAAAATGAAAATAAACAGCTTTAAAAACAAACACATGCTGTGGCTCACATCCTGTGTAAAATTCATTGCGTTGCCCCCAGAGCAGCATCAAATCCCTGCACTCAATCTGTCTGTGAGGAAAATCAAACTGACTTGAACATGGAGGCGACTTCAGCCCCACTGGCTCTGGAACACGATCCGACCCAGCAGACCCACCCAGAGGGTCCAGCAGGAGTGGGGTTTGCCCCGAAGCTCTGAGCTCACAGCCAGGGGTTGAATCTAAGAGACAGGCTTTAATAAATGTTTCATTCCACAGTCCCCTCTCTACACATCTCACCGAGATCAACACGAGTCAAACCCAACAAAAAAAGACGCACACAGCAGGGCCTTGAAATATTTATCTGCTACATGCCTCATTAAGATTGAAATACACCCAGGTTCCCTTTTACTTATTCATCTGATTATCGAAACAAATGACAGAAACGAGAGACACTGGAATGTGAGTGGTACTATTAAAACGTCTGCATCACAGATTTGTAACAATTTGTTTCTGAGCAAAATACTCCAGGATGGTAAAATTCCTGTTGACATCACTCATTTCCCTACTCACAGTGCTTGTGATAACGTCACCAGTGACTTGGAAGCAGGGGAATGCCACAGAATAGAACTCAGCTAACCCCTCACATTTCTTGGCCAGTGCAGATTTTCACTAGGAATGCTCCGATGTTTTGGGCTGGATCACCGATTACCAGTCATCTACATTATCTCTACCACAGACAGACTTGACAGCTGCACTGTCCGAGGCAGGAGAAGGATCTGACCGCAGAGCCAGACATATTTGTCCCAAAGCAGATTTGCTTCAAACTGCAACGGTGGCTCTGCAGTCAGATATCTCTGTGAGACGGGGAAGGTTCTGACTGCAGAGCCGCAGTTGCAGTTTGGGGCAAATCTCTCTGGCTTTGTGCCTCTGCAGCCAGGTATTACTAGAAGACGGAAAACATTATGACTGCATAGAGTAGATTCCGTTTGGGGCAAATCTGCGCTGGGGCAAATCAACATGGTTCTCTGCCCGCCTCTGAAGTCAGATATTTCTAGGATATGGAAATCGGTCCGACTTCAGAGCCGCAGCTGCAGTGTCTGGGGCAAATATGCGTCTGGGGCAAATCCGTGCGGCTCCGCTGTCAAATATTAGCTAGAACAGGGGTTCCCAATCTTTACCATGTCAAGGCCCCCCATATAATGGATTCTAGCCAAGGCTCCCCTGGCATGGGCCGTACCACACTTCTTTATTGTACACCCGCAGCGCTTTCACAGCTCGATAGCGCATTGATACATTGGAGTTGGTGCAACCAATTCACGTATTAAAAGAAACACAATACAAACAGTATAAACCTGTAAAGAGTTGTAAAAGAAAACAATGAGAATATAGACACAGTATAATTATCCTCCATCAGCCTACCCTTTTCATTTCATGCTCAAACAGCATGCAGCGCATGGACATACATTTAGACTGTTTGTGAGGCCCCACTTGGATATATAAATACTAATAATGTTCAGAGATGCAAAAGAATAGATTATTATTTATAACTAACTAAAGAGAATATTTTTCATCTTATTTATGTTTATTGTAGTTTTTAATTTATTAATTTTGTTTCGCTATACTTTTACTGCCAACCTGCCGCAGTCCCCCAGGGATCCCTGGCCCCCACTTTGAACACCACTGAACTAGAAGGCAAACAACGGTCTGACTGCACAGTGGCAGGTTGGGGTACTTCTGCGTGCTCTGCTGCTCTGCAGTCAGATATACTGTTTGGGGTAAATCTGCTGGTGCTCTGTGTGACTTTGCGTCTCTGCAATCAGATACAACTGGGAGACGAAGAATGGCCTGACTGCAGAAGGGCAAATGTGTCTGGGGCAAATCTGCGTTGTTCTGCGACTATGCAACCAGACATTAGGAGACGTTTTTTTTTTTTTACTGCTGAGCCACAGTCTGGGGCAAATCTGTGCAGGGGTATATCTGCATGGCTCTGCGGCTCTGCAGGCAGATATTACTGGGACATGAAGAATGGTCTGACTGCAGAGCTGCAGTAGCGGTTTGGGGAAATCGGCGCTGGGGCAGGTTTAGAAGGCACTATCTGGCATGCCACTCTGCTGCCTGTCACACCAACATAGGACAGGCCGTGTGTGTGATCATATTTTCACAACAATAAATAACCACTCTTCAGCTCAACTGGGATGGCAGTTTGCAAAATGGCACCCAGGGTGTTGATGCTGATAAATGATAGGCCTATGCCACCAAGCTGCTATTAATCCTGTCATTCACTTACTGTGTTCTATCAGATTGATAGCTGCGCTGGCAATTCTTCCACAGGACATTTAAGAAAACAATCAAATGTAATCCACTATTTTCGCTATATGCACATGCTTTACAAATGAACTTATAACATAATAGGGCCTAATAGGCCTAACACATAATAATTTGCCATAAGATAATGTCATTAAATTAGGTTACACTGACAACTAGAATAATGCTTAAAATTAAAACACTATTTCATTATTTCTTCTTTCTGTTCTTACTGTCAGCTTCCAGCCAGCCATGTCCTCCGATTAGTGTGGGCTGTATGACAGGCGGGTGGGGTGGGGAATTTACTGTATCTGGCAACTAAGAAACGCGTTATGTTTGTCCCTCCTCCGTTGCCGTTGTGATTAGCTGGAGACGGATGTTTTTTTTTTTTTTTTTTTCATTTGGAACATGGCGGCTCCCGTTCCAACTTGTGCCCCAGCAGGGACTGGTGATGAAATTACGTCTGAATCCGAACAGGAGACAGATCCATGGACGGCACTTGGACCGATTGTTAAGCGAGACCCTGACATCAAATTAATGAGCGCGCTCAGTGGTCTGGAGCCCTTGGCATGGTCAGAGGACCACCGACTTGCAGCATGTACGTCCAATAGCATATCTGTTGTGGAACTTGTGTGCGATGTCAATGTTCACGACCAGAACCTGGTTCTGCATCGGACCACCATACCTGTGCCGGAGTCTGTATGCGAACTCAAGGTAAGACTTTACTGTGTGTATTTAAAAACAAAATCGGCACGCACTTGAAACTACTCCTCATACTGCACGAATGTTCGCTTTGCTTTGCTCCTGACACTGGCACTAGTGACACTGAAATTACTAGCATTTGGCTGGCTGGCAGGTGCCAATATCAAGCCTGGTGTGCCAGACGTGTGAAGCTGGCACATTAAAGCTGCTCCAATAACTATGTGCTGTGCTGGGAAAGGAGTTACCTTGACACGTGACATCACTTTCTGACCCTTCCTAAAACATTCTATATAGGCTTAGGCTACTACTTTATTTTGACTGATTAAATGTATTGTAACTGAACATTTATTTGAAATTTTTTTTATACAAAAATCAAATTTGAATAGGTTGGTCCAGAAGAAGAAGTCTTGAAGGTAAAAACTGCTATGGCCCTGACTAGTGACCTGACTCAGGCTCAGCACTTCATGATCGACAAGGTAAAGCTGCTCTCTTACACTCATATACATATTACACTCATATACTTATCATTGTGTGTGTGTGTGTGTGTGTGTGTGTGTGTGTGTGTGTGTGTGTGTGTGTGTGTGTGTGTGTTTGTGTGTGTGTGTGCCTTGGGCTGAGTGAGCTATATATGGTTAATATGTAATGTGTGTGCACTGTCTTGTGTGTAATGTCTGTATTTGGGTGGGAGACGTGACGCCTTGTTTTTTCGTAACATTGGTTAAAAACCTACAAAACTGTTATTTTCCTTTAAAAAACAAATGTCAATGAAAGACGATGTGGCGCATTATGCTTCATATTAGTCTTAGATGAGAAGAAACATTTTTGTTAAGATTTATGTAAAGGTTTATATGTCAAATTTCCTGCGGTGTGACTGTAACATTAATGAAACAATATATAATAATATATATATAAATTAACCAACAACATTTTGAATAATATATGAAGCATTTGGCATGATTGCATAAATCTTAACTTTAGATTAAGATATGTGAATGTGGAAAAAACTCAAGACAGTAATATTAACTACAAGTTCAATTTCGTAACACAAATTGCGTCCTGTGGGGTGACATGTATGTCAATGTTTGTGAATGGGCAGCTGCAAGGCCAACTACAAGGGTCTTAAAGACTGGCTCCTATCCAGTCAGTACCTCAGTTATTGGAGAGTGCTGTGGAAGTTTAAGGTGACTCTTAACCTCTTAATATGTCTTCATATTGCAATCTTTCTGTCACGCAATGCTTAGGTTCATTTTATGGTGTCCTGTGGTGTGACTGCTCTTATAGGAGGAAAAAAAAGTTTTTTTATTAATGAAAACACATATTAAGATTAAACACAATATAATTATCAAGTTAGCATGAGCTCAGATGTCAGTCATGTATACAAAATTATTAAAATGGCCATAATACAGTGAATTCCCTGTGGTGTGACTCCATTTTCCTGCGGTGTGACATGCCTATGCTATGTGTTGATGCAGGACACATTTTCCCAAAAATGGCAAAAATAAGGTGAAATTCCACAGACCACTAAGTGCTTTATTTTTTTTATATATTTTTTCCAATTTTTATACATAATTTTTTTCAGGAATTTGAAAAACGTTTTTTTTTTTGGCGTTACGCCCTTAAACGTCAACCACCCGTGTATGTATGCTACTAGACACCTTCATTACCCCTCGGGATTAATAAATGATACTCTAGTACTCTGCTCTACTAGGTTATGAATCCACAGACTGGTGTGGCGCGAGGAGTCAAGTATGCCAGCTGGTCACCCCTGGGCTGTGACGTCAATGGCAGGTGCCTCCTGGCCACCCTCACACTGGACAACAGACTGACTGTGTACAGCAGCCGCAGGCGGCTTCAGTGGACCCAGGAGGCAGACCTAACAAAGCTCTACGGTGACATGTTGGCGTCCTCCAACTACGCCTCTGTGTCCTATGACCGCTCTTCCTCGTCGTCGTCCACGTCTTCCTCCACTCCTGTCACACTGTCGGAGCCTGAGGAGTTGCGGCGCCGCTACCGCATGCAGACGCCCGTGCGCATGGAGTGGTCGAGGATGTGCACCACGCAGCAGGTGCAGAGTAACCACCAATGACAGACAGGGCAACCAGCCTTTCATTTTGTATAAAAATTGGTTTAAAAACTATTTCAATGTGCACGAAGGATATGTATATTTTTTGCTAACCTGTGGGACGCCGTCAGAATTGTTGGAACCATGCAACTAATTGTGCTTATTTGTTACTGACCAACAGGGCTCTAAAATAACACCAGCCCACCGGCCAAATACTGGTGAAATTTCAGTTTGGCTGGTAGAAAAGACCAACTTACTAGCCACTTTGACCCATTAGTAAGTGTGTGTTTGGCTAGTGAGATAAACATCTACTAGCCATTTTGGCTGGTGATAAAAAAAGTTAATCCAGAGCCCTGCTGACCAATATAAGACAAATGGCCAATTCTGGACTCCCCTTTTCTCTGGGCGCAGGACAAGTGTCCCCCAACCCTTCTTTTTACTTCTTTCACCTTCCCTGGTTATAAATAAGATGTATCGAGCAACATTTTTGTGGGTGGGAACATTGCTTGTATTAGCCCCTGCAGTTGGAGAGCAGACATCTATTGTGATATTTTGTCCTACACTTATATTAAGCATGTGCATGCATCTGCTCTGGAGGAAATGGGGCATCTAAGTCATGCCCTCTACTTCCTGGTTCATGGGGCAGTAAGTTGCAAAAAATTGAAAGGAAGTGAACGAGGCGAGTTGTGGTGGATTTGTGGTGCATAAGTGGAGGTCTAAGGTGTCGAAAAACCACTCATTTCAAGCCCAGTCATTGTTTTTGGACTCCCTCTGCCCCATGAACCAGGAAGTAGAGGGCGTGGCTTAGGTGCCCTATCTATAAATAAGCTAAGAAGAACCATGGAATGACTCCATTTATTTGTTTTATGCACTGACCCAGGTGCAGACCAACAACCAGTGCCAGGAGATGGAGACGGTGTTGCTAGCCGTGCTGATGGAGAACGGTGACCTGGTGGTGTGGCAGTTCCGGCTCCCGGTGCGGGGCGAGGACGCGGTGCTGTCGTGCAACACCATACCCTCGGGCGTGGCGTCTCCCAGCGTGCTGTCCTGGTGGGAGTACGAGCACGGCGGGCGGCGCATGAGCGGCCTCATCGTGGGCAGCGGCCTGGGGCCCGTGAAGATCCTGCCGGTCAACCTCCGCGCCGTCAAGGGCTACTTCACGCTGCGGCAGCCCGTGGTGCTGTGGCCCGAGGCGGACCGCATTCCCGTACGCCAGATCCGCTGCGTCAACCTCTTCCACCCGCTGCACAAGTGCAACTGCAGCCTGGTGGTGGCGGCACGCGGCGCTTACCTCTTCTGGTGCCTGCTGCTCATCACCAAGGCGGGCCTGAACGTGCACCACTCGCACGTCACCGGGCTGCACACCGCGCCCATCACCTCCATGAACGCCGGCCACCATGGCGGCTCCGTCTACACGTCTGCGCTCGATGGCCGTGTGAAGAAGCTCACACCGGTGTTCACGGACGCCGCGGTCATCTTCAAGCAGGAGGAGGTGGCCCTGCCCGAGGGGGTTGCGGGCAGGCGGCTGCACAGCATCAGCATCAGCCCTTACGGGGCCTACATGGCCATGGCTACAGCAGAGGGCTTGACCAATGGACTACATCCGGTTGAACGCCACTATCAGGTAAAGCAACATGGTGTTACGGGTTTGTCGGCACGAGACTGTATGAGGCTATCGGAGGGAGGTTTACCAATGTTCTATGCCAACTCTGTGCTAGTTAGCCTCCGTTACACTCTCCCCCTTAAACCTCACTCCCACACACCCTCAAACGTGCGATCTCGTAAACTACAACGGTCCGGCAATGGGAGACACAGTACGATACCGCTGGGCCAAGAGACTAGTCTCTCGGCCCAACGGCACGAGACTGTATGAGGCCATCAGAGGGAGGTTTACCAACGTTCCACGCCAACTCTGTGCTAGTTAGCCTCCGTTACAATGGCATAATCCAAAGTGTTAAAATATTGTAGCACACCGATTTGAACCGTCTTTGGGCAGTCATGGGTAAGTGGTTAGGGCGTCAGACTTGTAGTCCAGAGGAGGCAAGGTTCGGCTCTCGACCCGCCAGGTTGGTGGGGGGAGTAATTAACCATCGCTCTCCCCCATCCTCCTTCATGACTGAGGTACCCTGAGCATGATACTGTCCCTCCGCACGGATGAAGCATGAATGCAATTTTGTTGTGTGCAGTAGGCTATGCAGTGTTCACTTGTGTGCTATGGAGTGCTTTGTCACAATGACAATGGGAGTTTGAGTATCCCAGTTGGGCTTTCACTCCATAACACACAGAATTGAACCGTCTATCGCGTTTGCGCATCACGACTTTGCATGTTCACTTGTGCTCTAGTGTACTACGTCCTGTGACAGGTTAGGGGTGGTTTTACTGAATGGTTAGGGATAGGGATGGATTTGGTCAGGGCACAGCAGAGCATTTTCACGTTTAGCAACAGAAATTCACCTCGACGGTGGGAAAACAATGCTGGTCACCTGACAAAAGTGCTTTCCCATGGCGTTGTAGAACACGACTTGACATTCAAAGTAGGGCTGTCCCGACTATTCGACGTAATCGATTACGTCGATTGCGTAAATAAGTCGGCGTGTTCAACATACCGTCGATTGCGTGATTTGCGCTAAAAAAAAAAAAAAATAAAAATTTTTTTTTTTTTTTACTTTTTTTTTTTTTTTTTTGGTAACATATCCGTTTTTGTTAAAAACGATTTGAATTACGATTTCCTTAGCATTTTCCTCCTGGAGTAAATGCATCCTATAGAGAAAACCACAAGTGCTTGAAAGACAGGCATCACAAGTCTAGTCAAGTTGTAGTAGTTAACTTGAGTTTTTGGGAGCGATACAAAAAACCAAAGGACAGTTTTAATGAGTTAGGTGGCAGGCCTTCATTGACACAGCAGAGGAGACATCGGGCTGCATATAGAAATAATGAATGCGAATATAGACATACATGTGTAATATGTTGTTCAGCCCTTTTAATGGGAGGAATTTTGAAAAACTGGCCCTGTGACCAGCACCCCTCATGTAGAATGTGTACGCCTGTGGGGGAAAAGGCATAGCCTACCCTCTTAGACCCTTTTTGTCTATGCGTTAACAATTTCACAGTGCTCTTAAATTCTTATCTCTGCTCCTATTTTGTTTTATTATTTTTTTCATTACATAGACCCCTGCATGAGGGACGAATGAAACTGTGTTGTAAACATAAATGATTCACTGTACTGTATTTTTAAAATATAAATGACAATGTACTATTATATATACACATGTCATGGGTAAAATCTTATGTAGCCTTGTTTGTCAAAATATAAGTGGCTGAAATGTAGGCCTAGGCCTATAGTTTCTCCATGCGCCAATGTCATACTATACTCATTGTTTTGCATTTACGCTAAGTGAATAAGTGATTTGAACTGAAACAAATAGATATATTAGGCCTGTATTTATTAGTCTGTGACTAATTTATAAAATGTCCCCTTTTTTTTAGAAATCATTGTCCTAATAGGCCCTAGGTGCACTCTGCTTTATTTGTCTATTATTTTTCAGGTCAAAATTAAGTGGCATATCACAGTTTTTGCCTTCCAAAAAAATTAAATAATAATCGCGACTATTCGAAAAAAATAGTTGATAGAATAATCGGGAGAAAAATAATCGTTAGGGACAGCCCTAATTCAAAGTGGTTGCACCTCAACACATTGCACAAGTGCACAATTATCACACTTCACACCTTTGCATGATGCCTGGGTAAACTAAAGTAACTTTGTCAAAACTATGTCTGAAAGCCCACACGCACATTACTGTCACTTATGATTGTATGTTATCTTAGGCTGATTCCTCTACTAGATTTCAGCTACAGCTAAAGCTTTTATAGAACATAATCGAAATGGCTCATTAAAGACAAGCATACTAAGGACATAGATTGCTAGAACCATGTCCTATGGTCTCAAGCATGTGTAGTGGTAAGCAAGTGAGTAGTACAAAGGCAAGTGTCTCTTGCTTGTATGGTGGTTGGGGCTGCATAAATATTGCTAACATTGGGACGGTCAAGTTCATGTCAAGTATTGTCTCATGAAAAGATGAGGGATTTAGTCACTTTTGTGATGGACTGTAATTATTAGACCAAATACCTACACAGTAAAACAAACAGAAACAACCAAATACTCCACAAAACTCCTCCGGGTGATTTCGGCGGGTGATTTCCATTCGGCATATCTAGATGTGCTTGCTGTGTGTCGATTAAAAGAGTTTAATCAATTTGTCTGTACTTGACTACAGGTTTGAATGTACAGGTTTGAATACAGGTTTGAAAGCACAAGGGCAGCATATATTAATATATAAATAAACAAGATTATAGCCGTAAGGCTAATTTCCATCTTTTGTCCCTTGACAAGTTTATGGTCCTTTAAAAAGAAATACAAACAAGTATTGTTTAGTTTATTTTTTTTTTAGTTTAGTTCAACAGGGACCATGCACAATACACATTGATTACAGATATTGCACAAATAATAAGCAAGTGTAAAATGGTGGACACATTTTAAAATGAGTTAAAAAGAACAACTGCCAATACAAACTATGCAGGTCAATCCTGGGGTTCTACCTTACCACTAAAAACGCAGAACAAGTTTGATTGTCATCTGTGTCAAGCTGTGCCCCAAGGTGTCTGATTTCATGTGAAATGACCCAACTGCATCTCGAGATGTCCAGTGTGTCAGTCAAGAGTTTCATCATTTTTTTTAATTCTTAGGACATCTTTTTCTATTATTATTATTATTATTATTATTATTATTCCCCCCTTCTCTTCCTGTTATTTATGTATTATTACTACACAGTAGAGAGCAGTAGCAACCTTCATTTCTCTGCCAATTGTGCCAGCTCTACATGTACAGAACATGTGACCGAACATGTGCGAACATGTGAGAAATTAAATCTTGAATCTTGAATGTGTCTGTCCTTGACTGTAGGTCCAGTTTGTGACCTTGAAGACGCCCGCGGATGCTGGTACTGAGCTGCTGGAGTCAGGGGTGCAGAACCTCTTCCGCCAGGCCGACCTGTTGGACCTGCTGCGCTGGAAGGTGCTCCGGGACAAGCGCATGCCAGCATCACTTCTGGATGAGTTGGACCAGAAGCTCCACGCCGGGGGTGCCGGTGTCGGCGCTAGCACCAGCACCAGCACCGGCAGCACTGCCTACTTGTGGAGGCTCAAGCTCTTCCTGTGCCGCATCTTCTACCAGTCACTACAAAAGTCGCCCACCGACTCGCGTTGGAAGCCCAACCATGAGGAGTGCAAAGCCCCGATGCTGGCAGAGGACGGGGGCTACGAGGACGCTGGTGGTGGCGTTGACGGGGATGGAGAGGGCGAGGGAGAGGGAGAGGAGGAGCAAAGAGAGGAGGCTAAGGCAGAGGAGGACCAGGTGCAGTCGGATCTCATGAATTATTATTAGTTATTTATCTACTGTATATATGAAGAGTTTCGTTGTAAGATGACGTAATCACCATTTTTTTATGTATGTGTGAATTCTTGCCATTCAAATATTTTGAGAAAACACCTTTTAAACCTATATAAAATGCATTTTGCAATGCAATGCAATGCCCTATACATAAATGTCAATATCCCAAAATGTTCCAAAATAGATACCGGTATACTTCATTTTGCAATGAATATATAGGGGCTGCCGTAGCTGGGGATGTGGTTGCAGGTTGGAATCACACCCTTATGTTATCTTTTTCACAAATACTTACCACCACCTGCAAATTCTAATTATTCATTATGACTGGAAAAATTGCACTTTTCATACATGAAAAGGGGATCTACTCCATGTCCACCATTTTGAATTTCCAGAAATGTACATTTTAGCTGTAAAACATCCTCTACTTTGCTCATACTAGTAAATATTACTTCATTACTTAGTAAATATTCATGAAAATAGGCAGCACAGTTTCAATGATCAGCATAGTTGCAATACCTACTCTGGCCACCATCCTACTTAATGCACCTTCAAATATCAGAAACAATGCTACAAATTGATTATTAACATTATTCTGATGTCATCATTAGGGGTGTTGATAGTAATCGCTTCGTATCGATGTATAGATTCTACAGCCCACGATTCAATGAATCGATTCATCCACAAGAGAATCAATTAATCATTATTAATCGATTAATCGATTTTTTTAATTATTGCACTCATTTTATGGGGCATTTTATATTAATCATGCAGTAATAATAACACGGACTATAATAAAAGATATCCCTCATATTAAATGCATGCAGATATTTCAACTTTTGTTGAACTATTCAACATTTCACACATAAGCCAAGCCTGTAAGGTTAAAAAAAATATGAACCATTGAATCGAATCATAGAGCATTTTTAATTATCAAAAATAATTGAATCTTAAAAATCGATAGCGAATCGAATCGCCATGAAGGCTGTGATTTACACCCCTATTAACATCATTCTGATGTGGTCATGTTGTCAGATGAGCGATGTGATGGACAAGATGGAGGTGGTGGAGATGCACCTGACGCGTGAGCACATGAAGCGCGTTTTGGGGGAGGTGTACTTGCACACCTGGATCACAGAGAACACCAGCATCCCCACGCGCGGCGTCTGTGACTTCCTCTCCAGTGACGAGTCATGCGATGATCGGGCAGCCAAGGTGAGCGGCTGACTGGCTAACTGACTGACTGCACAGCTGTTTTGCAAGTGCAAAGATTTCTGAATTCCTGAATTGTGCATCTGGTTGTTGGTTGTGATCTGGCATTCCAAGTGTTAGTAAATCGGGCGTAAACAAACGCCATTCCATTAACAGACTATGTACATGCAAATCTAAATTGCTACTACTACCGTGTTGGGAAGAATTGTCATGCTTAAAGCAACACTCCACAATCTCTGGAAATAAACTCATATCCCACCTAACTGCTACGATTTACTTGCAGGCACTGTGTAAACCTCAGAGGCTAGAACATTTGTCTGACCTAGCAACTGTAACCCAAGGGGGTGGGATGTAGCCAAAGACAAATTGATTCAATGATGCATGCAAGTTTGGAACTAGGAGTAATATCACCAGAGGGTAATGTTACAACAGGAGAAAGGTAATAATAACAACTGTATTTGTATAGCACAATTCATACAAGGCATGCAGCTCAATGTGCTATAACAGTTTAATTAGTTCATCAACGTTCATCAACAAGACTAATCTTTGGCAAACGTTAAGGTATACAGGTACCAGGTGGATAGAGAGTAGTAGAGTAGAGTAGAGAGTAGAGTGCTTTTATTGTCACTATATAAATATAGTGAGATTCTGTTTGGAAGCAACCCACAAATGCCCACAAAATAAAAGATATATTAACAGTATAATAATAAAAAAGTATATATATATATATATATATATATAAAGTCCATATGCATCTCACAGTATAGAGAGTCCTGAAGTATTGAGGGGGGCAGGTGACGTATTGAGTTCAGAAGTCTAATGGCAGTAGGATAGAAACGGTCCTTCATTCTCGTAGTGCGGGCACGCAGAGTCCTAAAGCGCCTGCCAGATGGTAGCATGGTGAAGAGCCTGTGACCAGGGTCTTTAATGTGGTATTTAATGATGTTAATGCTCTGTTTGTGCAGTGTGTATGGTGGATCTCCTCAAGTGTGGCTAGTTGGCAACCAATGATTCTCTCTGCTGTTTTAATAATGCGCTGTAACATCTTCTTGTTGTCGTGTGTGCAGCTGGTGTACTGGTGTATGTAATGCTGTATGTTATCACTGATTCAATCGTACACCTGTAGAAGTTAGTGAGCAGATCTCGTGATAGCTGGGCCTTCTTTAGAGTCCGCAGGAAATATAGCCTTTGGGATCCCTTTTTAGCTATTGCAGAGGTGTTGGCGCTCCATGACAAGTCTTGGCTGATGTGCACACTCAGGAATCTGAAGCTCTGTACTACCTCCACTGACTCCCCTAGTGGTTGCCCTGGCCACACCGCCTGAAGTCCAAGATCACCTCCTTCGTTTTCTTGGAGTTCAGGGCCAGGTTGTTGTCTTGGCTCCAGCGTGCCAGCTGCTCCACCTCCTCTCTGTATGCCGTCTCGTTGTTGTCAGAGATCAGGCCAATCACGGTTGTGTCGTCAGCAAATTTAATGATAGCTCAGAAGTTAAAAAACATGGGATAACTAAGTCAGATAATGACATAAAATCGAGGTAAATCTAATTGTTTAATGAGAGGGGAGGTGCAAAATGAGCATATTTCCAGAAATAGTGGACTGTCGCTAAGATAAAAGAGCTATAATTTGTCATCTTAATAATGTTATTCGCCTAAATTAAAAGATCTGAATTGGAATATGACACAGAAAATGTCAGCCTGATAGCAGGGTGTTGCATACAATGGAAGCTGACCAATGTGCAAGTTAATAAAAAATAATAGGGGGAAAACTGTTAGAAAATAAAATGTGCAAAGGTATGTTAAACAATAATATTTTGAATCATAATAAAAATCGATTTGATTTGTTATTTTTTCAGCTATAAACCAACAATAGTCAACATGTACATTCTATTTTAAATGTCAATATACTGCAACCTTTTGTTCATTCATAGTGTCTTCTCTTTGACCCCCATAGGTCTTGATTGGACATTTATGCAAGAAGATGAATAAACAGACGTTCCCAGAGTACTGCAGCCTGTGTAAAGACGTGCTCCCCTTTAACGACCGCCGGCAGACCGTGTGTCCAAATGGTCATCTGTGGCTCAGGTGAGGCCAAGCCTGGGAAATCCCATGCTGCTTTGTACAATCGTTCTGATCTTAAAGACAGCATGGCAGCTACCCTAAGAGGGGGAGCCTAAGCTAAGGAGGCATTCAGAGAGCGGCGAGGGATGGAAAGGCGATGATTTCACTTTATTTGAATAGATACAACTGACATGATGGGCTATGTATGTGACACATTTGTAATGCCAAATAAACAGTCATGGATAATCGTAAACCACACCATTCCTACAAGAAATTGTATAGGTATCCGCCAGGAGATCTCACTGTTGAGATTGTCTGGGGTTGACAAGGCAAGGTGAGACGCTTTCATTGACTCCAAATATCAAAATCGTCCATATTGGCCATGTACAGCCAAAGTTTAAAGGAACTGTCCATCATTTCTGTAAATATGTCAGTTTCCCCACATCCCCTCAAGTTAAATAATTGAGGTTTACCTTTCTCCGATTCTCTCAGCTGTTCTCCAAGTGTGGCAGTAAAATAACAGCAATGGCAAACATATGATACCAGCCCAAGTTCCAGGTCACATGGTATTCAAATAGTTTAGTTGGATGCAGCTGGACTACTTCTTTGATCCTAAAGGAAAAGTGTCACCCAGTGTGTATTCGCTGATATTCAATAACAAATTTTAAGTAGCGAAATATGGCTTCTGTCACACAGTATTTTTTTTTTCCATTCACAAAATGCCAAATAAAACATGACCGAAGACTTATTTCACTTATGTGTTAGGGAATGCCAGTGAACACCCCTAACTACTCGTTCAGATGCTTCTTTTTGGAATTTTGAACACATGTTAGGGGTGATTTTGTGAACAGATGTGGACATACCCTTAGACGTCCATTGTAAGGTCAGTTGAGACTAAATGCAAATTAGCCAAGTAACGGAGATAGCAGCAATCATAAAAAAGGTGATGGGGAGACTCAAAACATTGCAGACAACTTTGAAAATGGGCTTAATAATCAAAATAGCACTCATTAATCATTTTCAGTGTGTGCTGCCTCCAATGGTGGATTGTGGAAAGGCAGGATGCAGTGACTATGTCCTTTACAACCCTCTCCGAACAACATTGTATGCCTCACTGAGTCTCAGCGTCTTACTTGTGTCTTTCAGGTGTATGCTATCATACCAGGCATGCCAAACAGTGAGCTACAGGCGCTGCTTACAGCAGGATAGCATTGCCCGACAACCAGGGCCTCAAGGTGAGTGTACTGCCCACATGCCCCCCCCCCCCCCCCTTTTTTTTCGCTTTCTCTTTTATTTCTCTTTCTTTCTTTCCTCCTACTTTCTCCCCCTCTGTCTATTTCTCTCCCTCCCTCTCTCTCTCCCTCTCTCTCTCTGTGATGGAACATTGTGCAGACTGTGGTTCTGAAAGGCCCTGGTTCCACACACCTAATAACCGTCTCCAACTTCTGTGTTACCCTGTATGACCCACAGACCCGGACTGGATCAAGAGGCTGCTGCAGGGGCCGTGTGTGTTCTGCGACTCCCCTCTTCTGTAGGACTTCCCCTGGTCCCCACCAGGATCAAAGGTCAATATGCCTGAGGTAGCCAATCCAGGACAGACCATGCTGCTAACTGATGCCATAAAAACTTAATATTCCATTCCTGTTGTCATATTGGCGTCATTTGAATTCCATTTTTTTATATTTTACACAGTTTATATATGTTGTTGTGCTTGCGTGTGAAATATGTATAAATAAATAGTTATTTCTCTTATAAAAAACCTTGCCTGGCTTTCTTCGTGACTGTAATGACAGTTGGAAAAAAATGTTACTCAATTTTCTCAGTCTTTTTCGGAACAAGCATAAGTACTTTTTTCAAAAATATTCTGTTTTGCTTGTCAAAAACTCTTGGATTATTTTTAGGAACTTCAAACTTGTTATTGTTTTGGCTTTTGCACTGACAAAAGACTGGAGCAACACAATGCACTCCCCCTTTCAGCAGATACACACATACACATACACGCACACACACACATGCACACATACACGCTCTGCATTGTTTTAGTAAACGTGTCTGCTTTAATTGGCTCAGGAAATATTGCAGAGCCTCGCTAGTCATCTCCTGCGCCTCTCTGCGAGTTCAGAGGACGACTTTATATAGATGAGGCGAATGAGTGCCATGCGGAGACGACGAGACGAGAGGGAGAGAGAGAGCATGGAGAAGTGTGTGTTTTAACTGATTGGGTCCCTCCCCCAAGGGGTTTGTGGGTAATGAGACGGTAGAGTAATGAGCGCTGGAGAGGGGCTGCTGCAGATGTGACAGTAATTTTAATTAGGAGGGGGGCCTTTTTACAGAGTGTATCGTTAAGTATGATTAACCCTTTTCTTTTTAACCTCTTCACCCCATTTCATTTCGACAGTGGGGGGAAATAGTCAGAGTCAACATCACAACCATTTCCACACGCCTGTTGTAAGGCTCTCTCGCTCTCTCGCTCTCTCTCTCACACACACTCTCGCTCTCCCCTTTTGCCATCCATCTGCCTCTCCTTCCTCAGCTCCTACATGGTGGTCAGTGTCCGGTGATCAAAGCTTGAGTGGGCCTTACAGTTTTTCACAGACTGTGTGTTCAGTTCCCCGTCACGTCCATTCTTATCCCCGTGGCTCCTCAGCCAACACCCCCCTACACACACACACACACACACACCAACCCCTGGTTCTGTCATTCCCCCAACCCCCCACAAACTCATGCGCTACCCTAGCCCTGAGGAGCGATGAGAGCCAGCCCCTAGGCTATGCACCCCGAGACGTGAGTGGTGTCAGAATATCAGGACAGGCCCCGACCGGATAAGGCATACCACATAATTACCCACAATCCCCTGTTCCCTTAGCAGCCTGACAGCCTCCCCTGTTTCCTCTAACAGGCTGTCTCTCTGACCACTTCCGCCTTTTTAAAAAAGGGGCTAAAGAACGCATGCAAGTCACTCACACTCTTCCCTTGTTTTAACCTCGCTTTTCCCATGCTGCTTGGCTTTCGTTAACCGGTTTGCTGGTGAGTAATAGCAAATCCTCACGGCCAAAGGAAAAATGGCATTTGATATGAGATTCAGCCAATCAAAGAAAGATTGCCTCCGCGTTTGCATTTTTTTTTTCAATACATTAGGCAGACTGGGCCTTGATCAAGAGATCCATTGCCGGTTCAGAATACTGGGGCTTGCTGGGATATGTCTAAAGTAATCATATTCAGGTCTTGGCATGGAGCTCTGGGCTTATTATCAAGGCATTTTGTCTCTCCAGTGACATCCCCCACCCTCCTTCCCAAGCATACCAGCCTCCTGTAGTTCTGTTTTTGTGGCTGATGATTACTTGGATGTCACAAAAGAGAACACAGGCATGTCGTCAGAAGTAATTAACCTCCCTTTGGAATGACACCCACTAGGTGTCTGAACAGTTGTGGACTCATTCGGTATTCTGTTTCTGACACAGAAAAACAAAATGGACTCCCTGTCTTCAATGTTTTTTCCCCCTCTGCCTCATCCGCATATAATTCACAATAAACTGTTTGTTTTGTCAAGCTTGTTTCGACAGTCGTGTTTGCTTGGAGCCCCAATAGGTGGAGATCCATGATGGTGAAGAGGTGATTGGGATTTTTTTTCTCTCTCTCTCCCTCTCTGATGCACATTCCTCCTTCCTTTTGTTTAATAATCTGTCAGGAACTATTTCGTCCGTAATTACAAATCACCTCCCCTTCCCCCTTCTTCTTCTTCCTCCTCCTCCCGCTCTTTGTCTGTGTCTCTCTGTAGACTTCAAACAGATATTTCCCTTCTCTCACTGCATTCAATATTTATGGCCTTTGTGTCAGCGAGAAGAGGCTGCGAGTCTCGCAAACACCTCAGTTTTCTGTGTTGCGTTTCATTCAGTGGCACTTTTTCTCGTTTGATGACATAGTCTTAAAGAGAATGTGTATGTCATGTAACTGTAAGAAAGTGTGTTCAGTCTTCCAGGAAACATCCTCACATTATGGATGTCAACAGACACTAGCACTTCGCTCATTTTACACTGTGGATCACTTCTTTTTCCAGATTCGGTTGGTGAAAGCAGCTCGGGCTGTTTTGCTTTCTCTCTGTCTCTCTCTATCTCTATCTCGCTCTCGCTCTCATCATGCAAAAGTGTGAGTGCTGGCTGTGGCACTTACTGTATTCTCTTGAGTACAGTATGTCGCCAGTCTTCTCCCTAATGACATTTCTGATCTCATTAAATAATATGTGGACACACACAAACATTTTGTCAGTCAGATTCATCAACACCTGGTTCTGGCATGTAGAGAGTAAATTTCCCAAATCGTGTTTGATTTACCGCTGGAACGCTCCCTCTCTGTCCTTTCCGATGATTTGCTGTGTTGCCACCTTGGCAACAATCTAAAGTCAAAGTAGCTTCATGAATTTCTAGCCATCAGAGTGAACCTGTTATTGTGAATTCATGATCAATTGTCTCTACCATGTTTCAGTATAAAAGCAAGTAACATACAGCATTAGTAAGCTATATGTATGTATGTATATCTATACGTCTGTGTATAAGATATGTATAACATCTAGTAGTGTATGAATCGACAGGAGCAGACATCTGCATCTGCTTTTGCATACATGGGGCTCGTAGATTCTGGACAGCATCTTGTCCAGGGAGTGAATCAGTGTACTGTAGAACCACAACTGGCTATTATTGTAATGTGTTGTCTATAAATTCATTCCGCTGTTAATTTTTCCAATATCAAATTGTTTAATTGTTGCACACATTCATTTCAGAGAACAATGACAGAATAAACTGATTTAAAATTTGAAATGAAAAGGAATAAGCTAAATTATCAGAAAGTATTGAAGTATTGTGTGGGGGGCAAAGTGTGGTGACCCCCAACCTTTGACCAGTAGTGTGCATTAGTAACAATGAGTGAAAATGGGTAAAGGGAAGCCATTGATTTTATTTCATATATCTATTTGGAAAATTCACTGAAGATCTCATCTTAAAGACTATGTTTATTCAGTTTTAGTCAGAAATATGAATGTTATTTAACTGTGATGGGAGTCAATATTTGGGCAGGCGCATAACACACCATGTATTTTATACACACTTTTAGGATACGCCAATCTCTCAATTTGTGTATCATCTCTGTCCAAGAGTGGTGAGACGAATTAAGAAAATATGTCAGCTGACATCAATAATGAACCGTATGTATATGATGTGTTTCAAGAGGGGATGCACACACACACACTCGTGTTCGACAGTTTCCCCCCGAGATCATTGGTTTCCTCTGTGGTGTTAAAGTATTCAGCAAAGGAGCGTCGCCTCAAACTTGTCATCAGTAATTAAGCCAGTCTGGGACTTGTCTTGTAGCCCCTCGCTTTAACAGGGATTTTTAAATCAGACTGTTAACATGGACCTTTACCCAGAACAATGGCCCAAGGGGACTGGGTTGCTGACCCGTGACACCCGTGCCTGTGTGTGTGTGTGAGAGAGAAAGAGAGAGAGAGAGAGAGAGAGAGAGAGAGAGAGAGAGAGAGAGAGAATGTGTGTGTGAGATGTCAATAAAGCATCTCACTGCTTTTTTGCTGGCAGTGTGGGCGCAGTGAAGTGGAACTAATGCTAGGCCACACAAAGGCCAAAGCCACGGCTGCTGTTTAGAGCCATATTAATTAACCCTGTGAAGACTCTCCCTCCCCACCTCTCGCGTGCGTGCGTGCGTGCGTGCGTGCGTGCACGCTTCCAAAATACACTTTTGAGACATTATGCCTCGGTGACCATTGATACAGTATGTTCCTTGCTTCTTCTTGATCAGCATTGCAGGGCAGTCTGATCAGACCCACCACACATTTCTGCAGCACGATCTATAAAATACTAATAATGAAAAGACTAATCAAGCGCCTCCAGATGAGACCAAAGAAAATAAATACCAAAGTACACAATAGCATATAGCCTAACAGCATTAAGGATAATTGAGATCTTTTCATAAATCTCGAAATAATGACAGTCTACAAGCTCTTTCGATGCAGCGCATCACTGTCAAAACAGGCCCAAAAACAACAGGAGCTGTGCCAGTTTAATATAGCTCGGCTGAATTATTTATTTTCTCTGAGATCAGAAATACTGATAGTAATCAAATATGACGATATTAAAAACAAACAACAAAACGGTGCGACACAGAGATACTCTCCATCTGCGATCCCCCAGACGTCCAAAAAAATTCAGATGAAGTGGGCCTGCCTGCCTGCACGATAAATGTTGTGGTGTTGATATGACACTTGGAAAATAGAACCAACACTGGGAGTTTTCACTTTGACTCTGTAAGCGTTGAGTGAACACAATTTACTGTGTACATGCTGAGATTGCTGGTGTAAAGTGTCAGGATATTGTATGGATCTCCCCAGACTCTTTTTTTTCTTTACTTCTCAATCATTTGAAGAAAACACTTCAGTTTCTTTTAGACTCCAAAATGTGATTAAGTAGCTCATTTGAAAGTTGATGCTTTGATATTGTGGGGGGGGGCTTTCAAAGTCGCACACACGCGAGTCCCGACGTACACACACATGCACACGCACGCACACAAACAGTTGACGTTAACATTTGGTTAATATACTGTATGTATGTAAACGGAATCACCAAGTCAAATTTTAAGTCACAAAAGTCATTACACAAATGAACGACTTTAGAAGTCTATTATGATTTCAACGCCTAGAAAGGCCTGTGGAAAATAAGTGTTTTCCCTGCTATGTAACTGATGACCAGATGCACTCTGTCCGTTTGGTTTAACTCTACCAATCACATAGGCCTATGTATATTGTGATATTCCTGATGTTCTTGCCTGGAGTTCTAGTGAAGTCCATGGATTTTTTTTCCAAATCATACAAAGTGTCAAGTGATCATCACCCCTTTATTCAGCTCCTAGATCATGTCTTAGTGTCACAGCTGGTGTGGTTGGCACATTGTCCTGAGTGAGAAGGAATCCCTGGCCAGCGCTAGATGCACTTTAAGTTGTGTTTGGCACCCCCTGCAGATGACTCCCACATACAACAGGCAGCTGCTGATTCAGCCAGGGAAATATTTCAGATTGACCATATCCAAGCTAAGTAAAAACGGATGTATTTTCGGGCATGTGCCATGAAATGTATTACTTTGAGATATCATATCGGATATTCTAAACAAAATAAAATAAGCATCTTTGTGAGATGAGATGTATTTTTTAGTTATTTGCCATGGTTTGTGTTGCGTTACTTTGAGTTACTTCCTATATACAATAATGTTTCCTATCACAGAAGCCTCTGAGATCATCCCCTTTCCAACCCACAGCATGGCTCAGGTTAATTCGCATACAGACAGTTTGCCTCCTGTAAGTAGAGAACAGCCTTGCAGTGAAAGCTTTTACATGCCAAACCTGCAGCAGCTAGCTGAGGTCAGCTACTGAGGAGCTACTGGCGGCCTCTGAATAAACATTTTACTGTGTTCACAAGCAAGCTAACAAAAATAAATCCCCTAATTGTGTTTACGTTGCGTGTGCGTGTGTGTGTGTGGTGTGCATGTGCGTGTGTGTGCGCGTGTGCGTGCGTGTGTGTCTATGTGTGCGTGTGTGTGATTATTTTACTGGGGTTGGATATGCAGAATTTGTAATGAGTATTTTTGTTTTTTTGTTTGTTAGGGTTTTTTTTAAAGAAAAAAATACCGGTAATAACTACTATGCAAAACTATTAGAATGAATATTTATGGGACCTCGTTATGAAATATTCATAACGTTGGTTTTAGAAAAAAAGGGAACAGAAGGAGTGAAATTGGAAAGAAGCAAGTTAGGGGTGACTGACAAAAAGAAACTGTGCGTGTGTGCGTCCGTGCGTCCGTGCGTCCGTGCGTGCGTGCGCATGGTGGAGGGTGAGGGGTGGAGGATGTCAGAAGGAAAAGGAGCTGCCTTCCTAGAGCTTCTGACAAAACCCCAGGATCTGGTTTCTGACATCTATTAACAAAAGCACAGGCAGCATCCTCCTCACTGCCTCTATCTTTTTTTTCAGCCATCCCTCCTCTTCTGCCTGAGGTGATCTGATCTTGCAGTCTTTCTCTCCAGTCGTTCTCTAGTTCTATCTCTCGCACGCTCCTTCCTTCCCCACCTTTTCCACCCCGCTTCTTCTCTCTCCCTCATTCCATCTTCCCAAATTAAGAAATTAATGAAGGATAGATTCTTTACCGACTGCCCCCGCAATGTTTACCACTGATGAATTTATAATGCGGGGGCCCTACTGTATAATTTATAAGCCAATTAGAGGAAGTGTTACTTGATTTGATGGGGAGTCGACACACAAAGTACATTTAACTAATGGAGAGCAAGAGAGGAGACGAGGGAAAGAGATATGGGAGGAGAGAGAGAGAGAGAGAGAGAGAGAGAGAGAGAGAGAGAGAGAGAGAGAGAGAGAGAGAGAGAGAGAGAGAGAGAGAGAGAGAGAGAGAGAGAGAGAGAGAGAGAGAGAGAGAGAGAGAGAGAGAGAGAGAGAGAGAGAAAGAGAGAGAGAGAGAGAGAGCACCCCAAAGCTGGCGAGGCGCTGCTCCACTCTAGGATTACGTGGCTAATTGCTCTGCTTTATCCACCCGTCATGGATAGCCATGCATATTTCAGCGCTCCCAAAGACTTTGATTGTCTGCACTCGTGTCGAGGCTGTAACAAGAAGAACAGTGGCCAAAGTGGAGTGTACTTAAAGAGTGGCAACAGAGGCGAGCGGAGGAGTGGACTGACTCCACGGGGTGGAGCTGGGGATGAGTCTGGCGATGGAGGGAGGGCAGGACAGCAAATGAAGAAAAGAAAAAAACTGCTTCCACATACTGTACCAACGGCTTAGGCTGTATACACATCAGGAGCATATCAGTCTGGAGGAGAGCTGGCAAGAGGTGAAGATGGAAAATATGACTTAATTTTAATCAATTTCATCTGTCAACTGGAGTGTGGTTGGAGCTGTAATTACAGTGACTGTCAATGGGGTAATGTGATCTGCCCCATAGCCACCCGGCCTCGCTGCAAGACACAAAGCACCCCTAATTAAATCCAATATTTACATGTGTTTTGACAAACGATCTGTCAAGCCATGACACTTCTTGTGCAAGTGTGCTTGAAAAATACATGCCCCACAACCATAAATTACCAGGAAAATAACTAACAGGGCACATGAACTAAATTCATTAGCATACATAAGATGAATCTGCTGATCCAAGAACCAAGGTTTTCAGAATACATTCAAATGGTAAAATGGACTTTGCCTAAAAATAGAAATGTGATGCTTTATCAATAAGAGCAAATGCTGGTACAGTCTATTCCAAATAGGCTAAGCCTGTTTATAATACGATGTTTTGGACAGTCAAAATGCTTTGAGAGACACATGACAAAGACAAATAAAAATATTTGTGATTGAAAGATATATATTTTTTAAAAGATAAACACATGAGAGATGAGAGATACATAAGAGATACAGTACGTACATGACCAAGTACGGAAAAAATGGTTGGATGGGACAAGTGGTGGACAGAATTTAAAAAAAAAAACATTAAACAAAAGCAAAATGGAAACGTCAGTAGAAAAGGGGAGCTCCTTGGCATAATGAGCATTTGATAGCAGATCACACACTGGTGTTGAGGCAGGGAGGAAACTGGAGCAAAGGCATCTTTAATCATCTGATGAGCTCGGTTTATCTTGACGGTTTCTTTTTCCTCTTGCTGCCCCCCTTTTTCTTTTCCGTGCTCATCAGGGATCAAATGGACCCGTTTTACATAACAAAAGAGCCTTCTCCTCGGCCTGACCTGGTTTGTCTCTTGCCTCTTAGCTGGTGTTATGGAGCCCAGTGGACACGTATGTGTGTGTTTGTGTGTGTGTGTGTGTTGTGCAGCACTGGGCAGACCTTTGAGCTGAGTAAAAGAGGAGTTTATGTGGAGACCTACAACGAAAATCAGCTCATCTGTTTCTAAATGGTGAATGGTGACACGCGGCTAGCAAAACAATTAGATGATCCTGTTAAACTAAACAAATTATGACAATAGAAGAAATGTGTGTGCTATTAAGGAAAACAACTGAAAATCTAAAAGAAAAGCAAGAAAGAAGTAGTGGGTATTTCATCCTTTTTCATGAAGTTCACTTAATGTTTTTTTATTGTTATAAGCTTTTCTTGGAATGGTCTATTAATTAGAAGAAATGTACAAAGAAACCAAAATAACCACGTATCAGGTTAATCTCATAAGTTGAATTAATTGGGCCAAAAGCTTCAGTAAAATGTAATAAATGCAGAGTTGTAGTAGCCTATTTGTAGGATTTAGGATTTTTTAAAATCCAATTTGGATTGAGCAACTTTAATGTTTCAATTTGTTATTAAACTTTCAGAGTTCAGCACTCGTGGTGTACCTTTAAGAGTGAAGAGAGACATCTACCAATCATGACATTGTGATGTAAATGTTGAGTAAAATGTAGCTGACATCCTCCATTCCTGGCGACATTACCCTACTGAGAGGGAAAGAGAACGGCTAAACTTTCAGCGTTTCGCCACACTCACCTAACTGATTAAAATGAGGAGCTGATTGAAAGGCATTCATTAACACAACCCAGCTGAAAGACTATAGCCTGAAGTGGAGACCCAGGGGATTTCTGCAAGGTTGAGTTTCCAATCCCCGATTCCACAACTAAAACACTCGATCAGACTTTGTGATGGGTGATGACAGTCCCACCTGTGATTTAGCAGAGCGATTGGTTTACTTATTCATCCGCTTCTTTACATAGATTTTCTCCGTGAGGGAAGATGGTAAATGGATACCTTTGTCTCATTGCTCATTCTCAGGTCTCCTGTTTGGCCTATGTTTATCACATCCGTGATTGTGTGTAAGCCAACTTCACGTTGGACATCAAATCATCAAGTAAACTGCCTGAATGACAGACGTGTTTCTATACCTACTGTATGTGTGCTTATTTTTTAATGTTATACCTCAACGTCTATGCAACCTGTACGTGTATGCATGTGTATTTTTGTGCATATGTCTTGTGTGTGTGTGTAAGAGTCAGTTTGTGGTTATATGGGAGGCCTACAGTATGGTTTCTCGATCCCTTTAAGAGGAGGTAATGGGAGAGCTGTTAATTAATATAGCTGTCAGGTAAACGGTGGCTGACTGGGCAGTGCACCCCAACTCCATCAGTAAGGTGATCTCCAGCACAACACCACCAAGATGACCACACACACACACACACACACACACACACACACACACACACACACACACACACACACACACACACACACACACACACACACACACACACACACACACACACACACACACGTTCAATTACATTAATGCAATTCAAACTAGGCCTCTGGCTGTTAGTTAACACATCAGGAGACGTTAACAGCATAATTGGGACATTTCTGAGGGGCCAATTAATATGGCAACTACTTTGACTATCTCAAAGCACTCCCCTCCGATTGCACACTCCTCTGATCTGCTCTACTGTGTGACGTACCGTATAATTGTTCTTACACGAACTGGACTTAAATAAACATATTTTTTTTCTCTCTCATCAGTTTTCTGATATTTATTGTAGAATAAAACTTAAAGACCAATTGCCAACCCAAACTGCTTTTTATATAAAGGTAATAGTGCCATCTGCTAAGCCAAGGCATCTCCACTCTTAAACCTTTTTAAAGGGACACTGTGTGAGATTTTTAGTTGTTTATTTCCAGAATTCATGCTGCCCATTCACTAATGTTACCTTTTTCATGAATACTTACCACCAGCATCAAATTCTAAGTATTCATTATGCCTGGAAAAACTGCACTTTTCATACATGAAAAGGGGGATCTTCTCCATGGTCCGCCATTTTGAATTTCCAAAAATAGTCATTTTTAGCGGCAAAAATGACTGTGCTTGGACCATACTAGAAAATATTTGTTTATTACTTAGTAAACTTTCATGTAAACATCAAATTTGGCAATAGACAGCCCAGTTTCAATGAGCACCATAGTTGCAGTACCTTTTTTGACCATTTCCTGAACAGTGTCTCTTTAAGTCCCTTTTAGTTATTTCTTTATTGTCTGTGTTTGTCTTTCATAACATGTAAAGCTTAACTCTACTTTGACTGGTGTTCTTCACTTTTTTTTTTTATAGTTAAACAAGTTTGCTTTTCAAGGAGCATTATTATTAGTAGTAGAAGTAGTAGGCCTATTTAAATTTCCAAAAATTTCTATTGGAACTCACATTCTTTCTCTGCCCTCCATCCTCACATTATAAATACTACATATTATGATACACCCTATCTGGAAAAATAAGACTTTTTTTTATCAAGACAGGGGTCTATCTGAAGCCTTATTTATTCTAGATATTTCAGGAATGTATCTGAAATGTCGAGTTTAATGAATGTCCGATATAAAACAAGGTACAAACGACAAACAAAGAACAAGATTGGAGGACAGAGAAAAGCATGCTAGTTAATCGAAATGATTTACGCCACATGTCATCCCACGACCCTTCACTGTCCTGCCAGCACCTGCGTATACATTTCTAATTTGGATTTATCAAATTAGAAATGAGTACATACAGTGCCCTCCATAATTATTGGCACCCCTGGTTGAGATGTGTTAAAAGCCTTAAAATAAATTCAGTGTTTATTGCAGAAGAAAACTGTCACACTGAAAATTGTAGGAAAATGTAGCCTTCAACTCAAATGAATTGTAAGAAAATAAAAAAATCCCTGACTAAAAAATAATTATTTTTCATTATATCACCTGTTCCACAATTATTGGCACCCTTAACAATTCCCAGGAAATAAATATAATTGAAGCATTTCTGTCATTTCTACAGTAGTTTACAAAGTTTACCAGAGTATGTAGGAACATTTAATTAGTAATTCATCACTTCCTGTTTCCCTGGGGTATAAATATGACGTGACACCGAGGCCATTTCTCTTATCCACTCTTAAACATGGGAAAGACAAAGGAACACAGCACACAAGTGAGGCAGATGTGCGTCGACCTTCACAGGTCAGGCAGAGGCTACAAGAAGATTGCCACTCAACTGCAGCTGCCCATATCCACTGTGAGATGAATAATTAAGAAGTTCAAAACACTGGAACAGTGGTAAACAAGCCTGGACGAGGACCCAAGTTTCTTTTGCCACCACGCACAGTGAGGAGGATGGTAAGAGAAATCAAAAGATCTCCAAAGCTCACTGTTACAGAATTACAACAAATGGTAGCATCCTGGGGTCACAAAGTCTCCAAATCAACCATCAGGCGCTGTCTACACACCAACAAGCTGTTTGGGAGGCATGCACGGAGAAAACCTTTCCTCACTCACAATCATAAACGCAAATGTCTGGAGTTCGCCAAGCGGTATTGGGGCTTCAACTGGGACCGTGTGCTTTGGTCAGATGAGACCAAGATTGAGCTTTTTGGCAACAAACACTCTAAGTGGGTCTGGCGTGCCACGAAAGATGCGCATGCTGAAAAGCACCTCATACCCACTGTGAAGTATGGGGGTGGGTCAGTGATGCTGTGGGGCTGTTTTGCTTCCAAAGGCCCTGGGAACCTTGTTAGGGTGCATGGCATCATGAATGCTTTGAAATACCAGGACATTTTAAATCAAAATCTGTTGCCCTCTGCCCGAAAGCTGAAGATGGGTCGTCACTGGGTCTTTCAGCAAGACAATGACCCTAAACATATGGCCAAATCTACACAGAAATGGTTCACCAGACACAAAATAAAGCTCCTCCCATGGCCATCTCAGTCCCCAGACCTCAACCCCATTGAGAACCTGTGGGGTGAGCTGAAGAGGAGAGTACAGAGGAGAGGACCGAGGTCTCTGGATGATTTAGAGAGATTCTGCAAAGAGGAATGGCTGAAGATCCCTCTTTCTGTCTTTTCCCATCTTGTGAAACATTATAGGAGAAGATTAGGTGCTGTTTTGTTGGCAAAAGGGGGTTGTACAAAATATTAACACCAGGGGTGATAATAATTGTGACACACATTTGATGTCAAATAATTATTTCTTTATGTGGGATTTTTTCCCCACTGAATAAATGCACTTGTATTGAAGGTTGGATTTTTCTCTTGTTTTCCCATTAATGTCCCATATTATTTAGAAAAAAAATAAAATAATTGGAAGCTAAAAAACACATCTCAACCAGGGGTGCCAATAATTATGGCACTGTATGTCCCCCAAAAGAATATTTTTTCTCGGTTTTAACACTTAATATGTTGTCTTTTCACTATTCTCCATCTAATGAATAGATCGAATGTTTTGAAAATGATAGCATTTTGATTTTATTCACTGTTTACCAAACGTCCCAACTTCATCGGAGTTGGGGTTTGTAGTTCATTGAAAGAAATGTTAAATTATTTTAATTACTTTATTTGATTGTTTATTTGCTTGTTCCTCCGCTCCAGAAAAATAGTTCCAGTTATTGTCTTTGGTTGCTGCGCAACGCGCACCACGTTGGTTACGATTACTTTGTATCTTTGGTTGCGGAGTGATTATTAGATGTGAAGAGTCATTCATAGAGTGTTGGAGGATACCCTCACTCCTAGTGACGTGTAGAACGCCTCTTGTCCAATCACAATTTGTGAAATAATTCGACCGGATCTAACTATTGTGTAATAGAATAGAATAGAATAGAAAGCCTTTATTGTCATTATACAAAGTATACTCAGATTTGAGCTTCCCTACAAAGTGCACAGTCCTTTATAGATGAACATTGTCCAGTAACTGAGAGTTCACTGTTGTAACAGCTTTGGGGAAGAAGCTGTTCTTCATCCTATAGGTTCTGGCTGGTAATGCCTTGTAGCGCCTGCCAGAGGGCAACAGTGTGAAGAGATGGGAGCCAGGATGTGAAGGATCTTCAATGATACTCCTGGCTCTACTTAGGCAGCGGGAGTTGTAAATGGTAGGTATGGGAGGCAGGGGGCAGCCTATGATTTTTTTGCACTGTTTTGGTCACCCTCTGCAGTCTCTTCCTGTCAACCTCAGTGCAGCTTGAGTGCCACACTGATAATGCGCAGGTCAGTAGGCTCTCTATGGTGGAACGGTAAAAGGTCACCAGCAAGCTCGAGTCTAACTGTTGTTTCTTAAGTACTCTCAGGAAGTGCAATCGCTGCTGGGTCTTTTTTGCAGCCTTGGCCCAGTGACTCCTCGATGTAGGTTTCCATGGATGTCTGTTCCGAGAGAGAGAGTGGGTGGATTTTCCCGTTGGCAGGGCTTACCTTGGGATAAGATCTGTTCCTCTAGTCTAGAAGATGGAAGGAAATGTCCTCGACATGCAAGACCCCTATCCTATGTTGGAGGGAGGATGTCTGTGAGTTCACTTGCCTGGTGCAGAGGGGTCTCCCCATTACTGATTGCATGGTGAAGGCGGTGGAGAGTTGCAGAGTGCAATGGAGATGAAGTTTCCACGCTGAGCCGGAATCTAGGAGGGCATGCACAAGGTGGATTGCATTGGACATACAAAGATGGGCAGGGATTATCAATGGCTTTAACTGAATGTCTGGAGAAGACACTGCCCTCATCATTGGTCTTGGAGGTCTAGTGGGACAGTGTAAGATCATGTGACCCTTCTCTCCACAGCACATGCAGAGCTGGTTCTCCATACGTTCTCTCTGTGGGGGACAGTCAAATGGTATCCAGCTCCATGACCACCTCTGATTGATCCAGGCTGTTCATGGATGGCACAATGCTGCTGGTCCTGCTTCCAGGACCCAGAAAAGACATCTCTCCTACCGATGAACCGCTCAAGACCAATGGTGTCATGTCATCATAAGCTGCCAGAAGGACTCTGGCCTTGTCGGAACACTGTGATGAGGGCCACTTCGTTCCATCCGCTTGCTGTGTTCTGAACTGCAGGGCATACTCAGTAATGGGCTGTCTTCCTTGTCGGAGGGTGTACAGTCAGGCCTGCAGGGACGAATCATCATCGGGGAGACTGATGACTTCTTGAAAGTGTTCATGAAGCACTGAGTAGTAGTGGTAACCAGGCCTGGGAAATTCCATATGCTCTCGGCCCCCAGGAGGGAGATGATGTAGGCTAATTTGGACTTCTCAGTAGGGAACCAAGCTGACTGCATCTTGAACATCAGAGAACAATGGAGAAGAAATCCCTTACAGTTTTCTGGAGAACCGGAGTAAGTCACTGGACTGGCCACTGGAGCAGTGTGGATGAGCTGAGTAAACTGTGGTGCTGGATTAGGAGCTGGTGCTGGAGCGGTGCCTGGAACAGGGGCTGGAGAGGGAACTGAACCTGGAACTTCCATCGGCACAGGGTTTGGATTCTGAATTGGGAATTCTTCCACCAACACCTGGATGAAGGCTCCATGCCTCGTCTGGTCTTCTGTTATGTCAACCACAGGAGGAGGACGAAGGCAGGTGAGTATTGAAGGGTTAGAAGGTTCTTTAATTCTGTGGGCGCAGATAATGCCTGAGCCCTCAGTGACACTCCGTACTCCCGAGCTCAAGAATGTCTACCACGTAAACATTTCTCGGCCGTGGCAGTAGTTCATTAGCCTGGTCCTGACCATCCCATAATACTACCATTTCATTTCGTATTCATGGTCTGGAGGTTGTTTGATCTGACGTGATTGCAGGAAGCGGGAAGGACATTTTCGGGAAAATCAGGATAATTTGTTGAACAAACACGTCTGACATCTATCTAATGTAGGACCGTTTAACAGACATGTCTGACAGAACATCCTACCGTAGGATGAAATTACAACGTAGGACCGTTTGTCAGAACACCGGCCAAATCCTGCCGGTCAACATCGCTCCACAGAAAACAGGTACCAGACGTAGTGCGGAGCCAAGTCTCTTATCGGGAGTTCGTAGGATGGTGAGCGAGGTTAGCAGTTCAGCACCACGGCCAGCGATCTTGCCCCATATCTCGCCGCCTAATCCAACTATCTCAGCCTCTCAAGTGCAGTGGTCTGTGCGCGCAGACCCCGCGTAGCACTTTTGATGTGCGTGGACAGCCACTCTCCTCTGAGAGTCGCACGATCACATGAAGTCCTTTCTCCAGCGAGAAAAAAAGATGTCTACATACATGATTAATCTAAATTTCGGATAGTGAGCTAATGAACAAGAGCCAAAACATCTTCAAACAAATGTAGCTCTGGAAAAACAGTAAAACAAGGCTCTGTCCTCCAACAAGACAAGACAAAGATGAATGTTTGAGTCTAACTTAAAGAGCTTGGCTAATGGGGATTCAGTTCAGCTGGAGAGTGGCCTTCAGGTTTGGAGGATAGCCTAATCAGAGAACAGATGAGGGTAAGTAGATCATGGGAACAATTAGCAAGCAGGAGAATTGGATCTGATTCATGATTGCTGTTGTGATTGCTGCAGTCAGTTGAGTAAGGGGTTTCGTGGAGTCGTGAATGCGCTAGTATTCTGATATGTGTATGACGTCAGACACTTAAAATCACTTCGTAGGCAATTGCATTAGTCTAAAAATCTAAAACTCAGCCATGGGTATTTTCTATGTAATACATCCCCTTTCAAAAACAACAATCAAATTACTAGAGAAAAATATATGTCTTGAAATAAAGGATATTTGAGAGGTATAGCTCCATAGGACTCTTCAGACATTGAGTGCCCCACATGGAAAGAGAGTGGAACTACAACCAAATCCGCCTTGTTCGGAAATCGGAAATGCACCTTGAGAACCATGAGTGACAAATCTGGCCTTCCTTGAAAAATGTGTAGTAGGTGTCGGTTGACAGCGGGGTGGTTGGCCTCGGTAACAGCAAAGGGGTTCCCCTGCACCCTGCTTTGAGACACCGCTCAGTCCTGTGTGAGCTGCCCTCAGCCCCCTTGAAAACTGCCCCATTGAGGTCATGCCCCTCTATGTAAACCCCCCCCCACACACACCACAAGCCTTTGCAATGCATGTCAGTGAATCCCTACCTTATCAAACAATGTGCTTCTCAACAGCACCAGTGATAACTAACTTGGTTGCAATGCAATTTCCAATTGTCAACCTACGAAGTTGCAAATTGGTTAGCAACAAAAAGTGAGTGATTAGTCAATAAGTAGCATACGGAGGCATTTCATGCTAGACACACCCTTTGCATCTCCCTCTGATACATGGGTTGACAAGGCCAGGGCCATGAGTAGCCCAGACCAAACGCTCAGATGTCGCCAGCCTACAGACGAATGGGATCCAAGGCCTAATTTCTGCAAGGAAGATTCAATATTGTGTTAATAATAATATGAATATGAATAGGGTTATTATAATTATTGTTATTATTGTTATTATTATTATTATTATTATTATTATTATTATTATTATTACTATTATTATTATTGTTGTTGTTGTTGTAT
Source organism: Engraulis encrasicolus (assembly GCF_034702125.1). NCBI lineage: Eukaryota > Metazoa > Chordata > Actinopteri > Clupeiformes > Engraulidae > Engraulis > Engraulis encrasicolus. The sequence goes on from NC_085867.1 coordinate 55,780,956, forward strand.
TACTGCTATACAGATCTTTCTAAATCATCGTGGTGTGTGGCAAAGAACCCACAAAGCCTTTATCCCTCACTGCTGAATACAAAAATTGGTGTAGATGGGAGAGAGGCTCTGAGGGAATTTTAAGACCCAAGCCCTTCGAAAGCTTCCTGTCTCTTCTTCAGGAACATCAATAAAATAAACACTGTGTGCTTGCTCTTCTGTGTAGCCCACCCAAAACAGCTTGAGCCACCAAAGCAAAGAATTCTCTCTCTCTCTCTCTCTCTCTCTCTCTCTCTCTCTCTCTCTCTCTCTCTCTCTCTCTCTCTCTCTCTCTCTCTCCATTTTTCACACCTCAGGCAATGTTTAATGCGATCCATATTTTTTTTTTCATGGGACTTTTAAGTGTCAACGATCTCATGTGTTATGTTTGTTTAAAAAAAATGTTGGAGGTTTTTAAAAGATAAAAAAGAAAATAGCAGTGCACCATGCCGGCATGTGTCAATGGCTGAGATGTGCTATCGACCCGCGCCGTGTGTGATTAGTGTAGTGAAGCTGCACCAATCCCAGACAGATCGAAAAACTCTTCCGCTTTCAATATGGATGCTGCTCCCTCTTGGCTGTGGTCATGTCCGACTGCTTCCATTGATTTTTACCCCCTTCACCACCCACACCCAACCTAACCTTCTTTGCCCCCTTAAATTATATAATGGCACCTTGGTCCTGAACTTAAAATTTGGTGTGTTTGCTGAGTTGAACATCAATCATCCTTTCTTTCAACTGATGAGGCTCTCATTAGCAGTATTTGACACTCATATTTTTGCTATTTGTGGAGATGGGTGTGAGTCTTCATGTCTTCTATGTTTTTTTGTGTATTGACAGGGATCCTGTATCTTGATTTTCTTACTTTACACCAGTGATGTGATGCAGATAGATGAGTAAAATCTAGACACAGTCGTGAGTCTTGAGCCACACACATAAAATCCCTGGATTTAACCTTTCACATGTGCACCCGTGGGCGTCCAGTCTGGGTCGTTGTTTAAAATTGTAAAATTTTCTGTTTTTCCTCATTCACTAGCCACTATCCAGAAACTGAAATTTCATTACAGGTGCATAGGCATGCAGGGACACCTGCCCCTTTGCCCTACTGGACAAAAAAAATGCCCTTTTTGAACTTTTTTGGGGGGGAGGGGAATCACAATGTAGTATGGTCCATGTTGATATGATCATCTTCAGATGCTTCACAATCAAAAAAACATGTCACAATAATGCCCCGATATAATATATAGCCTGTATAGCCTAGTAACACAGCCAGAAGTTCCTTATGCCCCCCCCCCCCCCCACACACACACACACATTTTTTTTTATCTGTGTATGCCACTGTACAGATGTGCATGGTTCAAATAAGGACACAGAAACACAAACACACATACACCACTGTGCTGTGCAAGTGTGATGAAAGACTGCTCAGAAACTCGAGTAAGAGTGACGACATTCAAGTAAACAGAAGAGCACAACAGCATAGAATATGAGCCTATCTGCATATAGGTCTACACACCTATAGGAGCCAACATCCGTATCGGTGGCCTTGTGTTTGTAAGTCGAGTCCTGGGCCTTTCCACGCAAGTGTATATACAGTGTAGAGCAGTGTGTGTTTCAGAGAGTAGGGAGATATTATCGCATGAGCAGCAACTGCAGTGCCTATGAGGACAATGGAAAACTAAGACTCAACGGCGGTTGAGTTAAAACGCAAACAAACAAAAACAGAAATAAGGACCCAATGAGTACCTCATTGTGCTCAAACAATTTATCTGCATGAAAGCAATAAAAATAGCATTGCCGGCAATGTATGCTCAAAACTTATGCTAGGTAATTCTAAATCAATGTCCTATCAGATTTGTTAACATTGTGTTTAATCTCTAAATTAAATATTGCATGTTAAATTCTGAGTTGTGTTCTTCGCTAAGAGATAGAGGGAGAAACCTACTGGAGCAACAGTTCTTAATCTCCAAAAGGTGACGCCACTGCCTTTTACAGTGAACCATCATTTTTTTCCCCCATATTGCTTTCTCTCAGTTGAGGCTGTCATTCAACGCATCCTCCTGACATGAGACATGACGATGGCCAAACATCTGATCTAAACCAACCTGACAGACTTAGTTAGCTCTAAACAGGCTTCACCAATGCCTGAGTCAACAAGATTAACAGCCTTGTTCTATCCATTGTGTATTGGCCTTGTTACTACACAGGATCAGCGCCATTATCTATGCATGCCATCAGATCCGAGAAGGGCTGTTGGGAGGACCCCAGCGTGGGAGTAACCTGAGCAGATGCTAATCTGTGGGTTTGGGGATAATTGTAGCCCAGGTGGATGATGATGCGGTCACTGATCTGCAAGAGTTAAGCCACAAGAGTTCAGCTCTCTCTGCTCCTCTGTCATTCTCTCTTTTTCCTCCCATTTTCTTTTTATATACACCACCTTTCCTCTTTTTCTACACCCATGCATTTGCACCTGTGCCTTTCTCATTCAATATATGTAGCTCTTACCGTCTACCTCTGGCGTTGTATGAATATGCTACAACACGTCTAATGGGACTCTGGCAGAGGCTGGTGGTGTAGGGGGTCAGCGGCGTTGCTTTAACAGGAGTAATGAGGCCTAATCCCCCAGCAGCCTCACTGATGTTTAAACAGCTCCAGCCCTGGACACCCAGTAATGGAGTAATTAACCCCAGAGACCCAAGCCTGCCCACAGACGTGTCTGCTAGCAGACACAACGGACGACCAGCCTCCTCTCCTATCCTCTCCTTGCCTTTCCATAGCATACTGCCACACATGTACCCACACATGCACCTGTGCGCGCACACACACGCACGCGCGCGCACACACACGCGCACACACGCACGCACGCACGCACGCACGCACACACGCACACACGCACGCACACCATGTGTTTGTGAAGTGGGTGTACTAGGAGACAGGGTTGGATGCTGAGAGAAGAGAGACAGATAGAAAGACAGCGATGTAGAAATGGATTCGTACTGTAGACATATTGTTATACGTATGTGTATGCTGTAGATATACCACGTTAACATGGTAAAAAAGGACCACTAAACAAGAATGCAACATTGTATAGGTAAATGTGTGCACTTGTCCCATATCTACTGTATAAGGCAGGTTTTGATGTAAACGGATGGTCCGATAACTTACCGATATCTAAGCCCTGACCTTAAATTCAAGAGGGACTTTAACCTTTTGCAGTAACCACAGGCATGCAACCACAGATATCTCATCCATTTCCTCCTCCAAAGGACATTAAAGGTACACTGTGTAAGATTGTGGCCAGAGTAGGTATTGCAACTATGATGCTCATTGAAACTGTGCTGCCATTTGACAAATTTGATCTTTTCATGAATATTAATAAATAATACACCAATATTTAGTAGTATGACCAAAGGACAGTAAGTTTATTTATTTTTATTTATACAACTGTATTGTAGACTCTTACACATACT